>NW_007730602.1:113975-116291 GCF_000696425.1 Galeopterus variegatus
TAAGGTAAATTGATAAGGAACTAATTTAACACAAAAAGATTAAAACACCATTAATGCATAAAGAACTCTTAAAAATGAATTAGAAAAAAATCTTAACAGAATTTTGGTGGAGGACATGAACAGACAAGTCACACACCCAAAAGAAACACAAGTGGCTAATAAATACATTATAAGATGTTCATAGAAATTATTAAAACAAAAAAATGACATTTTTCATTTCTCAAATTGAAAAAACGAGACATTAGTACTATGAAAACATATAACATTGGTGTTATGAGAGAAACAATGTCAAAATCTAGTATACCTGTAAATCAGTAAAACTTTCTGGAAGAACAGATTGGATTCATAAACAGAAGTCTTTAAAATGTTCATACACATTCATTCGATTATCCTACTTCAAATAATCAAAGAAAAAATATTTTTTAAATATGGAAGGCAGTTATGTACAGTTAAAAAATTGGGAATAAACTGAATGTCCAACAATATGAGAACTGTTAAATAAATTATGGGCCTCTGTAAAATGTAATATAATTCAGTTATTAAAATCATAATTTTAAAGAGTATTTAAGAAAAATTTTCAAGATTTAATATTAAGTGAAAAAGCAGGATGAAAAACCTAAATAAATTATGGGCCTCCGTAAAATGTAATATAATTCAGTTATTAAAATCATAATTATAAAGAGTATTTAAGAAAAATTTTCAAGATTTAATATTAAGTGAAAAAGCAGGATGAAAAACTGCACTAAAAATAGCTAGGTATGTTTAAATTCCAGATTTACCTACAAAAAAATGACTGAAAAAAATTTTTATATAATATTTTTTGTTAAAAGAGAAATTTATTTAATGTAAATGTATACATTAACAAAAAAGAAAGATCTCAGACCCTCAGACCAACAATCACCTTTGCACCTTAGAAAATGAAGAACAAACTAAGCCCATATCTAATAAAGGGAGTAAATAATAAAAATAGAGCATAGCTAAAACAAAGTGTGGAGTGGGGTGAGCTCAGTCTGTATTACCTTCAAGGATTAATGCAGTCTTGTGGGCTCTCAGCAGCTCCCCACATTGGGCTCCATAACCTGCAAGGGCTGCACATTTCCACTGTAGCTTAGATTACAGGCATCCACGATGTAGCTCTTGCTTACCTTTCCCCTGTAGGCAGAAAATCCTCCTTGGTCCCTGTTACTCCTGGGTGGGAGATGGGGTAGTGGAGGCCAGGTATTTTCTTCAATTCTCTTTATGGCTATACTGAGTTTCTGTGCTAACTAGTGTTTCTGTTACTCCTTTGATATGCTCCAATGCTCTCCTTAGTTATTTTTGTGAAAGTATAGCTGCATATTTTTTGTTTTGTCCGTCTTTGTGAGAGAGACGAATGTTAGAGTCTTATGGTCTGCTATCTTGCTCCAACCCTGAAAGTTGTTTTTTGCCCAATTGTATAGAGATTTTTTTCTGATCAGTTATTCACATGTGTTGTAAATAAGCTATTGGCATCTCTCTGTATAAAATATAGTGACACATACTTTTTTGTTGAAAATGTATTTTTGTCTACTGTCTGTATACTTATTTTGTTAATTGTAAACAATTTCAAATGATATATATTATAGAAACATAATTTTCAAACCAGGGTATTTAAAAAAGTCAGATAGCTCCCACTGGGAAAGTTTATTCCCTGTTAGTAGCTCTATTTCTGGGTTTGCATCAAGACTTATGACTTCTGATAGCATGTATTTTGTACTTTATTATGCCAAAAGAGTGCCCACTCCATGTTCCCTTAAGTTAAGCTTTGGAGACAGAATCTAGGACAATTGCTCTTTCTCAGTTCAGGAGGTTTTTCCAAGGATTGATTTAAAGAGAGAAAGGGACACCCTGCCACACTTGGATTTTATCATTTGCATGAGTTCTGATGAACCTCAGTCTGAAGTCACATCACCGTCTCTCAAAGTTTCTAATACTTTCACATTGTCAACAATTCTTTTCTGCCTCTTTGAAATAAATTATGGAGTCGCAGTTTTCTAACAGGTAAAGGTAACATTTTTGTCAGGCATATTAGGTAGTTTCGGATATTCCTGTGTTAGGAAAGTAAAAGTCAAGGCTGATTGATGTCCGAAGAGGGGAGGTTCTCCTGTCATGTCTATCTATAGCATGTCTCTGTGCAAGTTTGGTGGTCTGATTTAAACCCTGTCTTTATTGTGAGTTCTCCTTAGTCATTGGGTTGATTGTTTCTTATCTATGGACTGGGAAATATGATTTTTTTTAAAAAATAAATAACAGATTTTTGAGAGATAATTCACATATCATAAAATTCACTATTTTATA
>NW_007730602.1:116531-132369 GCF_000696425.1 Galeopterus variegatus
AAAGTTTCTAATACTTTCACATTGTCAACAATTCTTTTCTGCCTCTTTGAAATAAATTATGGAGTCGCAGTTTTCTAACAGGTAAAGGTAACATTTTTGTCAGGCATATTAGGTAGTTTCGGATATTCCTGTGTTAGGAAAGTAAAAGTCAAGGCTGATTGATGTCCGAAGAGGGGAGGTTCTCCTGTCATGTCTATCTATAGCATGTCTCTGTGCAAGTTTGGTGGTCTGATTTAAACCCTGTCTTTATTGTGAGTTCTCCTTAGTCATTGGGTTGATTGTTTCTTATCTATGGACTGGGAAATATGATTTTTTTTAAAAAATAAATAACAGATTTTTGAGAGATAATTCACATATCATAAAATTCACTATTTTATAGTGTAAAATTCTATGATATTTAGTATATTCATAGAGTTGTACAAGTACAACCATCACCATAATCAATTTTTAAAACATTTTCATTACTCTAGAAAGAAATCCCATACCAATTAGCAGTCACTTCCCATTTCGTCCTTCCCCAGCTCCTAACAACCCGAGATCTACTTTTGATAATATGTGTATTTCTATTCTGGACATTTCATAAGATGCAATCATGCAAAATATGTGACTTTTGTGACTGGCTTCTTTCACTTAGCATAATGCTTTGAAGGTTCTTTTATATCATAGTATGTATCAATACTTCCTTCCTTTTTTTCAGTATTTATTTATTTATTTTTATTTTTATTTTTGACCGGTAAGGGGATCACAACCCTTGGCATGGTGTGGTCTGCACCACGCTCAGCCAGTGAGCACACCGGCCATCCCTATATAGGATCCGAACCCACGGCCTCGGTGCTACTAGCGCCACACCCTCCCAAGTGAGCCAGAGGGCTGGCCTGATTTATTTATTTATTTTTTAATTGACTTATTAGCGCCCCACCCTCCCAAGTGAGCCAGAGGGCTGGCCTGATTTATTTATTTATTTTTTAATTGACTTATAGAGATCATGCATATTTATAGGATACAGAGTTATATTTCAATACATGTATATAATGTGCGATGATCAAATCAGGGTAATTAGCATATTTGTCATCACAAAAATTTGTCATTTCTTTGTGTTGAGAGCATTTGAGCTCCTCTCTTCTAACCAATTGAGAACATATGATAAAATATTGTTAACTGTAGTTGCCTATCACTACTCTACACTACTAAAATATATTTGTCCTATGTTACTGTGATTTTGTATCTAGTTACCAAGCTCTCCCTCTCTCCTCCCCTTCCCAGACTCTAGTAACCACAATTCTACTCTCTACTTCTACAAGCTCAATGCTTTTTTTTATAATTTAGCTTCCAACATGTGAGTGAGAATATGCAGTATTTATCTTTCTGTGCCTGACTTATTTCACTTAATATCATGTCTTCCAGGCTCATCCATGTTGCTGTAAATGGCAAGATTTCATTCTTTTTTATGGCTGAGTAATATTCCACTGTATATGTGTACCACATTTTCTTTATCCATTCATCTATTGATGGATACCTAGGTTGATTTCATATCTTGGCTCTTGTGAATAGTCCTGCAATAAACATAGCATGCAGATATCTCTTTGATATGCCAATATCCATTCATTTGGATAAATATCCAACAGTAGGTTTATAGATCATTAGGGTAGTTCTACTTTTAATTTGTTGAGGGCTGTCTATACTGTTTTCTGTAATGGCTGTACTAATTTACATTCTCAATAAAAGTGTATGAGAGTTCCCTTTTCTCTGCATCCTCACCCATTTCTTATTTTCTGTATTTTTGATAATAGCCATTCTAACTGGATTGAGATGATATCTCACTGTGGTTTCGATTTGCATTTCTCTGATAATTAATGATGTGGAGCATATTTTCATAAACCTGTTGGACATTTATATGTCTTCTTTTGAGAAATGTCTATTCAAGTCATTTGTTCATTTTTAAATCAGATTACTTATTTTTTTGCTGTTAAGTTTCTTGTATGTTCTGGATATTAATCCCATGTCAGATGGATAGTTTGCAAACATTTTTGGAAACATGAATTTTGATTGATGTTCAGCCAGTATTCCCTAGTATACTAATACAGATGTGGACTTCCTTGTTTCCTATCAACACCATTTGGCATTATCAGGACCTTCAATGCAGTTGCTAAGAATGCTTCCTGAAACCATCACTAATCTTTACTCCTCAAATTCAGTATTATTCAAAAGCTGATAGGAAAACATCAAGAGTTCACTATGCATATCCTCAAAATATAAATTAACCAACTTTTAAAATATTAATTTACATTTTAGCTTTTACTTGCTGAATAATTTTTGTCTTGGTTAGGGCTCTCATTAAAGCAATTTAAAAATGGCTTTTTATTATTGACTTATACAGCTTTGTGTGTGTGTGTGTGTGTGTGTGTGTGTGTATCACGAAAACAAGCCATCAATAATTTTAACATTAAGCTATTTTAATCAAAGTTTTTATTGAGATAATTATAGATTCTCCTTCAGTTGTAAGAAGTAATACAGAGAGATTCTTTGTACACTTCATCCATTTTTCCTAAGTCGTATGTCTTGCAAAACTGTAGTTCAATATCATAACCTTTATTTCTTTTTTCTTTTTTAATTTTTTAAAAAAGTTTATTCAGCTCACACTTCTGGAGGCTGGGAAGTCCAGGATCAGGTGGTCACATCTGGTCATCTTTTGGTGAGGGCCTTGTGCTATGTCATAACATCGCAGAGGGTGTCACATGGTAAGAGGACAAGAGCATGCCTGCTCAGGTCTCTCTTCCTCCTCTTATAAAGCCACCAGTCCCATTATGGGGGCCCCACCCTGATGACCTTATCTAATCCTCGTTACCTACCAAAGGTCCCACATCCAAATGCCATTAACATGAATTTGAGGATTGTTTCCAACACGTGAAATTTGGGGGACACATTTAAACCATAGCAATCTCCGACTGGAAGTAAAGATTAGCTCTCTGTCATCCCCTGCATGCCCTTCTTCCCAAATACTTGCATTATTCTCATCCCCCATTCTTCTAAAATACCAGTAAGTTTTGGCAGTATGTTGGTTATATTAGTATTAGTTTTTAAATTAATTTGTAAGAAGATTCTATTCCTGCCAAATCTTTAAAGGACTATGATTACTATGCCTTTCCCATACAACTATAATTCACTATTCTTACTCAGATTTTCCCAGTGTTGTACTCATTTGTGTGTTTGTTTGCACATTTATTTCTATGTAATTTTTATTACACAAGTTTCTTCATGTATCTGCTACATAGTTAAGATACTGGCAGTTCCATCATCACAAGGACCCCTGGTGTTACTCTTTTATAACCATACTCCCTCCCTTTTGTTGGCCCCCTTCACCTTCATTCCTAACACCTGACAACCTCTAATCTGTTCTCTACTCCTAAAATTTTATTTCAAACATTCAGTACAAATGGAGTCATAAAGTATATAATCTTTTGAGATTGGGTGTTTTCACTTAACTAAATTCTCTGGAGATGCATCCAAGTCTTTGTGTATATCAGTAGCTTGTTACTGTTTATTTCTGAGTAGTTTTCCACAGTTTGTATGTACACACTTTGTTTAATCATTTATCTGCTGAAAGACATCTGGGCTCTTTCCAGCTTTTTTTTTGTTTTTTTGTTTTGTTTTGTTTTGTCTTGTTTTTGTGACCGGTAAGGGGATCACAACCCTTGGCTTGGTGTTATTCGCACCGCGCTCAACCAGTGAGCGCACCAGCCATTCCTATATAGGATCCGAACCCGCAGCGGGAGTGCCGCTGGGCTCCCAGCACCGCACTCTCCCGAGTGAGCCACGGGGTTGGCCCTCTTTCCAGTTTTTGATTACTGAAAAAAAAAAAAAAAAAAGAAAAACCTGATTTATACATTCATGTACAGGTTTTTGTGTGAACATAAGGTTTCTCTGGGACAAATGCCTGAGAGTGCAATTGTTGGGTTGTATGTCAGTCACACGGTTAATTTTTATAAGAGCTAAAACTGTTTTCCTGAGTGGTTGTATCATTTTACATTACTGTCTGCAATGAATAAATATGCCACATTAATTTTTTTAGCCTATCCTCAATTCATATTTTTATTAAAAAAAAATCCTTTTCTTTGTATCATCCTCACTACTTTCATTAAAGTGTTTCTTTTAGGATTCAATTAAATTTTTTAGCCTATCCTCAATTCATATTTTTATTTTAAAAAAATCCTTTTCTTTGTATCATCCTCACTACTTTCATTAAAGTGTTTCTTTTAGGATTCAATTATAAAAATTAGAAGTGAGGTTTCTTCTGAAGGTAGCTATATGAGAAGTGATTAGTAGGAAAGACCAGAGCCATACAGAGTGGAAGGCACTGGAGGTCTCCTGGACATGCCTGCTATCAAGTGTTCCCTTCATTAGGTGGTGTTCCCTCATGCAAAGCAAGAACAATTCAAATCCTGCCTCCAAACAAAAGGAAATAGGGCTGGCCCCGTGGCCCACTCGGGAGAGTGCAGTGCTGGTAGCGGTGAGGCAGTGGGTTCGGATCCTATATAGGGATGGCCGGTGCGCTCACTAGCTGAGCGTAGTGCAGACAGCACCATGCTGAGGGTTGCAATCCCCTTACCAGTCACACACACACACATAAAAAAACCCCGAAAGGAAACAAAAATAAAACTACAAATCAGTTCATATCATGGTTGCTTTCAAAGGGTCAAAAGAACAAATATTAAATGTGTGAATGCCAAAGCTCTGCTAAAAAATATTACAGGAAATGAGAAAGGAAGCATTAGTAATACATTATCAAAATCAACCAGACTGGAATTCTGGATTCCTGGGTTCTAGTTCTACCTCTGCCACTGATTGCTGTGTAAGCTTGTGCAGGTCACTCACTCTGTTTTGTCCCTCAGACAACTCTGTAGTCTCCTAGATCGGTTTACATTTTTTTTTCCTGGAAATTAAAGTGAATTAAATGACTTTGTCATTTACTTTCAAGTTATAGAAAATGTATCCATTAACAAATTAAAATAATTTGTAGACTTTCCTTGGGGTTATGGAAGAAATTCTCTCCCTGAGAATTTATTATAATGTGTTTCACAGCCTACAAGTAAGAGTGTTTTATACATTGCTATTTACACTTTACGAGGCCAAAGTTTTTCAAATCTCACCTCCAGTACAGATATTTTTGGGGGGCAGGGGAAGTACAGATTATCATCAGATCACTATTGGTTAATGTTGTGGATTGAATTATGTCCTCCCCAAATACATTGAAGCTTGAATTGTATTCCCCAAGTTTTATATATTAGAAACTTAGCCCCCACTGTGACTGTTAAGAGGGCGGGAAATCCTATGGTAATTGAAAATGGAGGCTTGAAGAGATGAATGGATTGTAGGACCCTGCAGTAGTGAATGGATTAATAATGGTGGGCAGGGGCATGGTTCTGAGGGCTTTGAAAGAAGAGGAGAGTCCATCTTTCCCTCTCTCTACTCTCTCTGCTTCCATCATCTTGCAATGTGAGGAGTCACTGCTGCCACCACCAGATATATTCCTTGGACTGTGGATTTCCCAGCCTCAGAAACTGTAAGCAAATAAATTTCATTTTCTTTATAAATCACCCAGTTCCAGGTACTTTGTTATAAAAAACAGAACCAGACTAATACTATGGGAATCTAACTTTCCTTTGTCCTCAAAAGTGACAAATTAGTAAATACCAAAGACACATATTTTATCATAACTCTTGCTGTTCTTATGATTAGCATTAATGAAAATAGATCAATATAAATTAATAGAAATAGAGGACTGCATAGCTTATTAAAACTATAACTAATATGTTTAGTGAAAGCCAAATGATTATTTTCTTCACATGTTATACATGTCTTAGTGTTGCAAAATGTGTGGTAGGAAGTTTAATTTGGGAAAGTTCATTAAATTGCATTTGGTTGTCACATCAAACATTCAAAGAGAGTAAGAGTACATGGTGATTCGTTGTGTGGAAATGAGCACTGGTTTGGTTGCCTTTACCAAATAAATAGTTATTTCATCATTCCAGACAATTGTTTTGAATATACTAGTGAAATTTTTTATTTCCATTGAGTAAGAAAAATAAGCACACAAAACCTCCCTTGGAATTCTAACCCCAGGCACTGGCTAACATTTCAAGGTTATCCTACTTCTTGTCAACAACTGGTTATTGACCCTTGATGCATATACAAGGAAAGCTCTGAAATCACATTTGGGTCAACTAATCTATTTTTTCAAAACTGTGAAATCAAGAGCCTTAATCACATTAGTGATGCCTGACCATTCGGTTTCAATTCCAGGGCTGTCGAGTGAAACTAATGAACTGTCTTGGTGCCTCCAAAGCAGAGGCAGGGTCTCACAGGCCTATTGTGAATTACGAGCACATTTCTTTTTATTGCCCATAAATCTATTCCAGTTTTATATTCCCAGTAGCTTAAAACACCTAATTCACATCGATGACTATGCAACAGTGCTTTGGATGTTTGGAATTAATAGCGGAGTTAAGTATATCCCCTATATTTAAAGAACACATTTTCAGCACAGTCCAACATTAATTACAGTAAATCAGACCTTATCCAGTGACAAGGTTGATGAATGTCAGTGTCTTTTTTTTCCCTCCAGTATGTGTCATAATAACTCTGCACACTGCGTCATGAAATAGTGTTTTGGAGGGAAATAGACCTAGAGTTAAATACAATCACATCAGTTTTAAAAGGTAATATTGGTTTTGACATGAAACCAATACATGCTGGAGCTGAATGACTCAAGTCAGTGCCAGTGAATGGGTGTGGAGAAGTTGATTTGGACATTATGTGCATGGAGGCTATAGGTAAGAGTTTTATTACAAATAAAATTTCTCACGAAGGTGGTACAAAAAAGTTGGTTTTAACATAGAAATTGGAGGAATGTCTATAAAAGATGAAAAAGAAGCAGAAACAATTAAGGCAATGGCCTGTAGAACTTATATCCTATAACTGAGAGAAAGGCAGTGGACCCATATGCAAGTGTAGATGAAGGAGGCAGAGGTAGTGAGGGTCTTTCATCAGGGAACCATTTAAATATGAGACAGATAAGATGCGTGGCCAGGAGGAGGCAAGTCTTGAATTAAATGAAGGCAGGTGAAAAAGGTGTCTGGAAGCCAGTTCTAAAGATTTAAGGGAAACCTGAGCAAAGTGCTGCATAGAGTTGGTAAGTAGCTCATGCTTAACCCTGCTAACTCAGTGAAGAAGGAGCAGACAAAATGAAAATAGGTTGTAAGGGCACATGTGCATCAAAAATGTGACTATATAATAGAATTTGCTGTGTTCCTTATTTTTCTCTAAGGTGACATTGTCTAGCTGAGGAGTCTCTACCTTAATAATTAAAAAAAAGTTTTTCTCCACACCCCTCTGCCTTACACCCTGGTTTTGGGCTGAAAGAGCCATTTTAATACAAATCTACTTGGTTTATTAAATCCATTTTCCTGTAGTTCTAGCATGTTTTAGGTGGCTCTTTTGCTAAGTCCATTGTCTTTAATAAAACCTCCATATTAGGGTTATAGCTGTCACAAGGATTCCTGGAGTGTCCACCAACCATTCTGATGTGAATTTCACCTGTGTAATCCTTGGGAAGAGATGACTGGGTTAGTTTAATGCAGAAATGGTGTGAACCTTATAGCTCCAAGAGATCCCCAGTCCCAAGATTTCCCTAAAATACAATTATAGCTGTTACAGTAATCTTTTTAATAAAGATTATTGTCAATAATAATTATTATCAATGGGGGATTATTATCAATAATAATAATAGAAACCCTTATTTTGTGTTGAACACTTGTTATATGCCAGGGATTCTGATCTGTGCTTTGCTAACTTTATCAATTTTAATCCTCCTACCAACCCTACGATTTAGGCATTATTTCCCCACTTCACAGGTGAGCACTCTAGAGCTCAGCAAGATTAAGAAACTTGCTCAAGGTTGCTCTCATAATTAGAAGAGTTGTGATGCTAATCAGATATTCCCATTGCCACAGCCCATGTTTGTAATGTGACAATATGGATTTATTCCTTAGATTGAGGATTGTCTTTACCTTTGATTCTTTTATCATGAAAATACTCTAAAGAGTGGGGCAATAATAAAATTCCATAATCTTTGTTTAAGTGAGTGTCTTATTTATTTTCCATTCAGAAGCCATGGCACCAATACACTGTGAAAACTCAGGACATTTGCAAAGAGAGAATTTGCTTAAGTGTTTAGTGAGTAAGAAGAAAGTAGACAGGGGCATGAAAGCAAATTTGCCCCCTCACCACAATTTTATTTAACTGTGTTCCTAACTGGAGATTTTGAAGATTAATTTTTTTTTTTTTTTGTCTTTTGTCTTTTTCCATGTCTGGCAACGGATCGCAACCCTCAGTGTTGCCCCCGTACCGGACCGGGGACCGGCAACGGGATCGCAACCCTCGGTGTAGCTCCCGCACCTTGCTCAGCCAGTGAGCGGTCGGTCTGAACACCGAGGGTTGCGATCCCACCACCGGGCCAGCCCGAAATGAATTAATTTTAAAATTACTCTTCAAGGGCCGGCCCGGTGGCACATTGGATAGTGCGCCGCTTGGGAAGCGCGGCGGCGCTCCCGCCCGAGGGTTCGGCTCCCACGTACAGACCGGTTCCCGCTCACTGGCTGAGCGAGGCACGGGAGCAACACCGAGGGTTGCGATCCCACCACCGGGCCAGCCCGAAATGAATTAATTTTAAAATTACTCTTCAAGGGCCGGCCCGGTGGCACATTGGATAGTGCGCCGCTTGGGAAGCGCGGCGGCGCTCCCGCCCGAGGGTTCGGCTCCCACGTACAGACCGGTTCCCGCTCACTGGCTGAGCGAGGCACGGGAGCAACACCGAGGGTTGCGATCCCGTTGCCGGTCCCCGGTCCGGTACGGGGGCAACACTGAGGGTTGCGATCCGATTCCGGTCACGAAAAAAGACAAAAAAAATAAATAAATAAAATAAAATTAATTCATTTCAACAAGACAGTAACAGATGTGCTGTTTCATAAGGGGATAAAATATTTCTACTAGAGCTTCAGTCCTGGGATTTTTCTAATAATGCAATAATAGTTGCATTAATCATCATTTGTTTGTTTACTATATCCTTAATAATAATAACAACAATAATAATAGCCCTGTTTTATGTTGAGCATTCATTATATGCCAGGGATTGTAACATGTGTTCTACCTGTTTTATTCATTCTAATTCTCCCATTCACCCTATGACAAAAACTGGCAAATATTTCCAGGGAGCACAAGTTCCTACTGCATTAGTGCCACAAGGAATGATGTCAGTGCTGCTTCTGAATTAAATAAAAATAACAGGAAGTAATGAGTGACAATAAAGATCTTAACTAAAAACAAGATTGAGATTAAGACCACAGGTTAGGGGTTAGCCATAGATAAGTATTAAAGTCTTGTCCAGATGTGAGACATCAATTTCCATTTATGTTTCCAAAATAAGCCTTTATAGTTTAAAGTCAAGATAACTACATATAAATATTTCAGGCTAAAAGCTAAAGGCAACAGAACATCAGACTGAAACAGCTATGCAAGACATCTCAAAGGAAATCCAAGGGAGGAAGAAAAGAGCCCGATTTGCAGATCTGTGAATGAAGGCGCTGGATAAGCAGTTCAATTTGAAAAAACTAATGAGTCCCTACCATAATCTGTGATGCCCTTGAGGGAACAGATATATATCATGGTTCTTTCCTAAGAGGGTCAACAATCTAATGGTGGCCGAGGTCACATAGAGAATTAATTTAAGTATAAAATGGCAAGCTTTAAGGTACTTTTGGAGCACAGCAGCTGTTCTTAATCTGGACAGAAAGGAATGATTTTTCTGGTGGAGGCACGATGCCTGCACTGAGTCTTGGTATATAAGAAAGAGTTAGCTTGTGAAGAAAACTAGGGTTTTATCTCTAGCAATGTGGCAGACTAGATACTGCCCTCTCAAATGAAACTAAAATGTTTGAAAAGATATTTAAAACATCTTTTTAAATACATTGCTGATCTGACATAAAAGGAAGAATTCTGCAGAGCTTGTAAACAAAATGAAAGCAAAAATGCTGCTGCTAGTGCATGCCAAAACCAGTTTTTCCAATCTTTTCCAGTGAGGGGTTTCTGCTGCACTCTGAAGTGTAGACCTATTGCAGTGACATGTGTGTATAATGTATGGATGTGTGTGCATAATACACATCTCATTGAGTGTTAAAACTCAATGGACGGATCAAACAGTAGAGTCTAATAGAGAACTTGAACAGTGAAAAATAAATTTTAAAAATTATCCAGAATGCAAATAGATGAAGATATAAAAGAGCGATTAAAAGTCAGGGAGGTAGAATGAGAAGTTGCAACATATGTCTAAAATTTTTAGAGTCTCAGAATGAGGTAAGAGTGAGAATGGAGAGAAGCAGCATGTGAAGAAGTGAAACAGCAATCAGAAATCTAGGAATCCCTCTAAGTCTCAATAGAATAGTGAAAAGAAATATAACCTAGCCCTCTCATATTGAAACTGTACAGAACAAAGAAAGGAAAAAGAATACCATAAACATAACCAGAGAGAAAACAAAAACCACCTCCAAAGGCACCACAATTAGTTTGATGGCTGCTTCTTAACAGTACCAGTGGACGCTAAGACAGTAGGGAAAATAAGTATAGTTGATAACATTGTACTGTACACTGGAAATTTGCTAAAAGAATAGATCTTAAATGTTCTTGCCACACACAAAAAAGGTAACTATGTGAGTGATTAATATGTTAATTAGCTCAATTGTGGCAACCAGGTCACTATGTATGTATATCAAAACATCATGTTGTATACCTTAAATATATACAATTTTTATCTTTTAATTACACTGTAATAAAGCTGGAGGGAAAAAGAATTCAATATCCAGAGAAGTTATTTTTTAAAGAATAAGGGTAAAATACTGACACCTTAAAGACAAAACGTGAGAGACCTTAAAACCAGCAGACACTCATGGGATGACATTCAAAGTCAGGAATTAAGGAAGAAATGAAATAATCTCAGAGGGGAGATTTCTGGTCAATGCCAGAGTGAAGGCTGAATAAAGATATTGACAAATGTGTGGGTAATTTTTAAAAAGCATTGTATAAAACAATAATAATGCCTATATTTGTAAGAGGGAAAAGAATAAAAATAAAATTCTGAAACACAAAAGCTTAGAAATTGGGGGAAAGGTGATCATAGTTAAAACATTTTACGATTTTTCTGAAAATTGCCAAGATAGCTATGAATAGGAGAATGTATTTTAATAAAACAAAAACAAAAATCAAGCACTATATACATTCATACAATGGCATACTACTTGTCAACTTAAAGTAACAAACAACCGATATATACAACATGGATAGATTTCAAAAACATTATGCTGAGTGAAAGAAGTCCAGTATAAAAGAGAATTTACCATAAGATTTGATTTATATGAAGTTCTTTAACAGATAAAACTAATGCTGATAGAAATCAGCTGAGTAGTTTTCACGGTGTGGGGGTGGGAATCGACTGAGAAGGGGCGCAAGAAATCTTTCCAGGGTGATGGAAATGTTTTATAAATTGATGGAGTCTAGATTACATGAATGCATTTTTTAAATGATCAAATTGAACACTTAAGATCTGTCCTGTACAATGTATGTAAATATATATCTCAATAGAAAGAGGCATAGACCCCATAACTTATCAACAATTAGAGGAAAACGTTGAATGAAAAAATAAAATTACAAATACGATACTTGCCAAAGAAGGCAAGTAAATAAGAAAAGAAAGGATGAAATTGCAAAAGAGGGGCAAGATGAAAGTCCATACTTAATGTATTTAGGCTAAAGTTTCTAATAACAAAAGACAAGCTTTCACTCTGTATGTATCTAGAAACTGTAGCCATATGATATTTTAATCTACATATGAAAATATGGGAGAGAAGGATTAAAAGTCAAAGGGTAGAAAAGATTTATTAGGCAAAAAGCAACTTAAGAAAAGATCGTGTGAATGTATACTATCAGACAAAATGATCAATAAGGCAAAAATGTAGAATGATAGATAGTTAAATTGAGCAGATATATATAAGAATTCTAAACTGTATTCTCCTAATTACAATTGCATAGCGTCAATATACATAAAACAAGAAAAACGTGGCAGTGACACTATTATGGAGGGAGATTTCACGAAACATTTCTGAAATTGACAGGTAAATCACACAATTTATTAGCAAAAATAGAAAAAGTTTAAACAGGATATGAGTCCATATGGTCTGGACATAAGTAGAATATTAAATCCAGTAATTAGAAAATATGTAATCTTTTTGGGCTAATCTAGATAAAAAATTGTTCATATTCTTTCCTTAAAATTATCCTAAAAATTTCAAAGGATTGAAATAATTGCAAACTTATTCACTGACTAAAATGCAATTAAGTTAAAATCCACTCTAGTTATATGTAACTACGGATACATAACATGTATCCATATGTAAATTGCAGACATATGTACAATTAAGTTAAATCCAGTTAGTTGTACATAATAAGAAAATACTAAATATTGAGAAGTTACAAAAAGACACTTTTAAACAACTCATGGAATTTGAAGAATAATTAAAAATGGAAATCTGTAATGCCAATACCATGTGTTTTATTTCCAAGGAATATGAACCTCCTCCTGACCCACTGAAGGATTTTTGCATACAGCAGTTTATGAAGGTCAGTCTGGCAGCAGAGTAAAGAACATGGTCAAAGTCGTTTTGGGGGAACATAATAAGAAGTAAAAATATAATGAAGGCTTGAGAGAAGTAAAAAAGAAAAAAAAATGAGGGAAATTCAGAAAATTTCACAGAATAAAATGAGCAGTACTGGATACTCAGATGAAGATTATCATAATAAGAAGCCTAAGATTCCTCTGAGGTTTCTGACTGATGTTTGTGAGATATGGATGGCGCTGATTTTTTATTGAGCTAGGGAACACAGAAGGCAGGACAGGTTTAATAGTAGAGAAAAGATGATGGGTTCAGATTGAGACTGTTGATTTTGAAATGATTGCAAATGTGTCCACATTATTAAATATCTGGAAAGCTCAAATGTCAGGGTAGATATATAGATATATGAGTCATCGGCACATAATATGTGATTAAGAACAAAAGACGGGAGGAATGGCAACCATGTCAGATGCTGCAGTATTAAATATCTGGAAAGCTCAGATGTCAGGGTAGATATATAGATATATGAGTCATCAGCACATAATATGTGATTAAGAACAAAAGACGGGAGGAATGGCAACCATGTCAGATGCTGCAGACAGACAGGGCGAAGAAATGTCCTGGTTGCCCACACACTGCATTTGTCTACACGCAGACCATTGGTGACCCTGTTGGAGGCATGTTCAGCGAGGATGGTGGGTTCAGAGCCTGACTGCTTTGCGCTGAAATGCAAAAGAAATAAGGAAATGGAAAGCTGATTGTAGTCCTTTCTTTAAAGAAGTTTGACTAGAAGGGAAGGACAGAAAAGAAAGAACTGGAGCTTTGATCAACAACGAAGATTCTTTTTGAGCATGGGACAGAACTGGGCATATATGTAGTCTGGGAGAAAGAAGTCAATACAGAGGAAAATGCTAAAGATGGAAGAGAGTGGGTGTATTTACTAGAAAAAGTTTCTAGAAGAGGGTAGATGAAATTAAGGGCATTGATAAAGATTGATAAGGGGGTTGACCTCAAATAAGACAGGTCATCTCAACTTCTGTGGCTAGTAACAGAAAGTATGAATAGAAATATATGAGGGTACTTCAAAAATTTCATGGAAAGTAGACTTAAAGGACAGTATGAATATTTTCATGATTTTTTTTTTGTTGTTGTCCTTTTTGTGACCGGCTGCACCGTGCTCAGCCAGTGAGCGCACCGGCCATCCCTATATAGGATCCGAACCCACAGTGGGAGCGCTGCTGCGCTCTCAGAACCGCACTCTCCCGAGTGTGCCACGGGCTCGGCCCTTCATGAATTTTTTTGAAGCTCCCTCATAAATAATTTTCTCCAGGGAAAGCCAACATTGAGTGTACTTCATATGTAAATCCTGTTTTTAAAAATGTGGGTGTGGACCTTCTCTTTCTATTCTTTAGATAGTCTGCTGCCAAATTTTTAAAGATTTAATAAGAGGAAATGGGAAAGATATTAACCTCACTCAAAGCTTTCCATTTGTCTTATAGTCTTCAAAATCATTTTACCCATATATTTGAATGTATGGCCGCTGGTGATGTTTCTCATCACATTCTAGGAAATTTGTGTTAATTTCCTACAGGCACATATATACCCTTTTTAGTCAAAGCAGTTTTTGTTGTAAGAGAACCTTTTGAACAATAGTATGGAAAGAGAGGGGCAAAATATGTTGCTTACATAAGCTATAAACAAAATATAGAGACAAAATTAAAATCACTCTTTGTCCTAGTAACAGAAACCTCTTTTAATTTGTATCTCTGTTGCTGTTCCAGAGCTCTTTTATTTCTTCACCAATTTAGGAAGTTGGAAGGATTAAAGGCTTTAATGTCATTTCAAGCTATAGTTCAGTCCAGAATTCTGATGAAAGCTTTTTTTAATTGCCCAGGGCCAGCCATTACTGTACATAAGTACAGAAATATATACATTTCTGTGGGAGGAAAGTAGAGGTGGTTTTCAAGTAATTGCAACGATATTTCAAAAAGATGAATTGTCAACAAAAGCCCCATACTCCTTTTTATCCATTTTTCTGTAAAAATGATAAACACCTTTTCCAAGTTCAATTTTAAAATGAATACATCCCAGTACATTCTGCTATACCAAGATAAGTTTCAGAATGATTTCTAATCAATTAGATTATTATATTTAGAGAAATATCATCATGCTTTCATATTAAGAAACCACATGGAGACTCAGTGTACAATCCATAATTGCAGAACCATGAACATCAACTTAGAGATAAACAAGGATATTTTCTTAGAAGTAGCAATAGGTGAGGACAAGTTTAGATATTACTGATGGGTTATAGAAGATGTACAGTCTGTTTCTAAGCATGCTGGAAAAATGGTTTTATCGAGCACCAGTGGTGTGCAGGACACTTTATATACTTGATCTCATTTAATCTTTGGAATATTTTGATGAGGTAAGAACTATTCTGATCCTGCACATAAGAATAGTGAGACTTAGAATTTAAACAACTTGCCAAAATTCGTACGTCAGAGCAGGTAGTTGAGACAAATATATGCATCATATGCCTTAACTTTATATACTCATTTCTCCATTCATACCTGCTTCTGAATCTCAGCAATAAAGAGAATTATGCATTTTTGGAGTGAAGTAAATTGTAGGAAATGTAGAGGAAATGGATAAAGCAGGAAATTTACCACATAAGGAATTAGTGTGGATCCTGGAATAGAGCTAAAAGCTATAGTCAGAACCAGCTTTTGCAACTAAGTTGTCAGTGACTTTAGACTGTACCTCTTGACAAAGGCCACATTTGCCCACAGGGATAATTCCAGAAGTTTAGGATGAATGAGGATCACTGATGACTCTATGCCAAAGTTCAGTGCTCAAAATTTACCTCAACCACTGTGAATATAGGAAGTAGTATTCAGAGATTATCGGGAAAGTCACAGATAGGTGCACTCTGCATGGGGCTAGATGAACTTGCCCTGGAGAAGGCCTGTGTTTATTTATTTATTTATTTTCCTTTTTTTGTCTTTTTTCGTGTCTGGCAACGGACCGCAACCCTCAGTGTCGCGCCCGTACCGGACCGGGACCGGCAACGGGATCGCAACCCTCGGCGCTGCTCCCGCCCCTCGCTCAGCCAGTGAGCG
>NW_007730602.1:133340-146726 GCF_000696425.1 Galeopterus variegatus
GGTCCGGACCCCTCGGCGGGAGCGCCCCCACACTCCCAAGTGGCGCACTGTAGCAGTGCGCCACCGGGCCGGCCCAAAGGCCTGTGTTTTTTACCAAGTGAACCAACCCATGGAAATGCTGATTATCTTCTAGGCTAATAATAGAATTTGGAATAAATAATATGCTATTTAGTTTGTTTTGGGCTTTTCACTTTTTATAATAAATATTTAGATAATGGAGTAAAGTGTTCATTTAAATACTGTGCGATTAAAATTTTTCACTTTCTTTGCTATCTTCCCTGATGGATTCCAAATAGCGCAAGTGTCTATCATGTGAGCACAAAAGTACAACACTCTTAGGTTTTCACTTTTTATAATAAATATTTAGATAATGGAGTAAAGTGTTCATTTAAATACTGTGCGATTAAAATTTTTCACTTTCTTTGCTATCTTTCCTGATGGATTCCAAATAGCGCAAGTGTCTATCATGTGAGCACAAAAGTACAACACTCTTAGGATTTATTTTTAACAGCTTAGCAGTTCTGAATGCCCAAGTCTCAGAGGCCTTCTATTGCCTTGGATGTATGTGCTGTATTTTTAACAGTTGTTATGACATAAGTGTGATACAGTTCAGAGCTTCTAAAGTGCATTTACTCTCATATAAGAGGAGTCATTCAGTACTTGTGTGACTGACATCTTTTTAAATTTTTAATTGTACATATTTGTGGGGTACAGTGTGCTGTTTCAGTGCATGTGTATATTGTACAATGCTTCACTCAGGGTAGATCGCGTATCCATCACCAAAACATTTATCTGTTCTTTGTGGTGATTATGCTGAAGATCCTCTTTCTTAGCTTTTTAGGAATATACAGTATAATATTATTAGCTCTAGTCAGCCTCAAATAAGAATAAATTTGTACCAGAAATTATTCTTCCTGTCTACTACAACTTTGTACCCCTTAATTCACCAATTCCACTCCTTCTTGTCCCTTCCTTTCCTTCCTGGCCTCTGGTAACCATTATTCTACTCTCCACTATGAGAACAATTTTTTTTGTTTTTTTGTTTTTTTTAGATTCCATGTATGAGAAAGATCATGTGGTATTTGTCTTTCTGTGTCTGGCTTACCTTACTTCACATGATGGTCACCAGTTCCATCCATGTTGCTGCAAATGATAGGATTTTATTTTTTTGAATAGCTAAATAGAATTACACTATGTATTTATGCCACATTTTTAAAATCTATTCATCTGTTGATGGGCATTTAGGTTGGTTCGATATCTTGTCTATTGTAAGAAGTGTTGCAGCAAACATGGGAGTGCAAGTGTCTCTTCAATATTTTGATATCATTTCCTTTGGGTATATACTCAGTAGTTTGATTACTGGGCCATAGATAGTTCCATTTTTAGTTTTTCAAGGAATATCTGTGCTTTTTTTCCATAATGGGTGTATTAATTTACATTCCCACCAACAATGTATGAGAGTTCCCATTTCTCTGCATTTTTGCCAACATTTGTTATTTTCTGTCTTGTTGATAATAGTCATTCTAACTGGTGTGAGATGATATCTCATTGTGGCTTTATTTTGTATTTCCCTGATGATTAGCGATGTTGAACATTTTCCACGTGCCTGTTGGCCATTTGTATGTCTTCTTTTAAGAAATACATGTTCCAGCCCTCTGCCCATTTTTTAACAGGATCATTGACTTTTTTGCTGTTGAGTTGTTTGAGTTCCTTGCGTATTTTGGATATTAGTCCCTTGTCAGACACGTAGTTGCAAAGGCTTTCTTCCATTCTGTAGATTGTCTTTTTACTTCGTTGATTGTGTCTTTTGCTGTGCAGAAGCTTTTAAGTTTGATGTAGTCCCATTTGTCTAATTTTCCTTTAGTTGCCTGTGCCTTTGTAGTTCTGCTCAAAAAACACTGCTCAGTCCAATTTCATGTAGCATTTATCCTATGTTTTCTTCTAGTAGTTTCTATAGTATTAGCTCTTAAATTTAGGTCTTAAATCCATTTTTTAGTTGACATTTGTGTACGGTGAGAAATAGGGGTCTAGTTTCAATATTCTGCATGTAAATATTCAGTTTTCCCAGACCTATTTATTGAAGAGGCTGTCCTTTTCCTGATGCATATCCTTAGCAACTTTGTTGCAAATAAGTTGGCAGTAAGTGCATGGATTTATTTCTGGGCTCTCTATTGTGTTGCACTGGTCATTTGTCTGTTTTTATGTCAGTACCATGCTGTTTTGGTTACTATTGTGTTATAGTATATTTTGAAGCCAGGTAGTGTTATGCCTCCAGATTTGTTCTTTTGATTAGAGATTGCTTTGGCTATACAGGGTCTTTCACAGTTCCACACAAAGTTTAAGATTTTTTTAAAAAAATTTCTGTTCAGAATATCATTGGTGTTTTGATAGGGATTGCATTGAATTGTGTAGATTGCCTTGGGAACTGTGGACATTTTGATGATGTTAATTCTTCCAATACATGAGCATGTGATATCTTTCCATTTATTTGAGTCCTCTTCAATTTCTTTCACCAATGTTTTATAGTTTTCATTGTAGAGGTCTTTCATCTCCTTGGTTAAATATACTCCTAGGTATTTCATTTTTAATAGATATTATGAATGGGATTACTTTCTTGATTTCTTCCTTGTCTATTTTGTTATTGATATATAGGAAGGCTATTGATTTTTTGTGGGTTGATTTTGTATCCTGCCACTATACTGAATTCATTGATTAATTTTAGTAATTTATTGTGGAGTCTTTAGGATTTTCTACGTATATGATCATGTCATCTGTAAATAGGCATAGTTTGACTTCCCGCTTTCCAATCTGGATGCCCCTTATTGCTTTCTCCTACCTTATTGCTCTCACTAGAACTTCCAGTACTCTGTTAAATAAGAGTGGGGAAGGTGGACATCCATGTCTGGTTCCAGATCTTAGAGGAAAAGCCTTCAACTTTTTGTCCATTTGGTATGATATTAGCTGTGGGTTTGTTGTATATGGCCTTTACTGTGTTCGAGGTACATTCCTTCTATATCTAATTCATTGAGTGTTTTTGTCATGAAGTGATGTTAGATTTTATCAAATGTTTTTTCTGAGTCTATTAAATTAATCATATGATTTTTTGAATATTCATCTCTCAACACTGGACAGATCATCTAGGCAACAGGTCAACAGAGAAACACAGTATTTAAACCAAACTTTAGGCCATTGGACTTGGCAGATATCGACAGAACATTTCATCTAACAACCACAGAATATGCATTCTTCTCATCAACACATTGATCATTCTCCAGGATAGACCACATGTTAGTTCACAAGTCAAGACTCAGCAAATTATAAGAAACTGAGATCATTTCAAGTATCTTTTCAGACCACAATGGATTAAAACTAGAAATCAATAACAAGCAAAACTCTGGAAGGCGTTCAAACCCACGGAAATTAAACAACATGACACTGAACAACCTATGGGTCCATGAAGAAATTAAACAGGAAATCAAAAAATTTGTTGAAACTAATGAGAATAAAGAAACATCATACCAAAGCCTGCAGGATACTTCGAAAGCTATAATAAGAGGGAAGTTTATAGTTTATAATGCTTACATCAAAGAATAGAAAGATTTCAAATAAACAACCTAATGCTACACTTCAAAGTGCTAGAACAACAAGAACAATCCAATCCCAAAATTAATAGGTGGAAAGAAATAATTAAGATCAGAGCAGAACTAAATAAAATATAGACACTATAATGATACAAAATGTCAGTGAAAGAAAAAGTTGTTTTTTTGAGAAGACAAGCAGAATAGACAAACCATTAACTAGGCTAACTACAAAAAGAACAGGGAAGACCCAAATAACAAAAATTAGATATGACAAAGGAGACATTACAACCAATTCCACAGAAATAAAAGAATCATTAGAAACTACTATAAACAACTATACACCAACAAATTTGAAAACCTGGAGAAAATGGATAAATTTCTGGATGCACACAAATTTCTGAGACCGAACAAAGAAGAAATAGAAAACCTGAACAGAGCAATAACAAGCAATGACATTGAAGCAGCAATCAGTGGTCTCCCAACAAAGATAAGCCCAGGACTGGTTGGCTTTACTGTTGAATTCTACCAAACCTTTAAAGGGGAATTAATACCAATTATCTTCAAACTATTCCAAAAAAATTGAAACAGAAGCCATTCTTCCACACTCATTCCACGAGGCCAAAATCACCCTGACACCAAAACTAGACAAACATACCACAAGAAAAGAACACTATAGGCCAATATCTATGATGAACATAGATGCAAAAATCCTTAATAAAATATAAGCAAACAGAACACAGCAACATATCAAAAAAAATTATACAACTATATCAGTTGGGATTCATCCCATGGATGCAAAGATAGTTCAACATGTGTAAGTCAATAAAAGTCAAACACCACATCAACAAAATCAAGAACAAAAATCATGTGATAATTTCAATAGATGCAGAAAAAGGCTTTGATAAACTCAACATGTCTTCAAAATAAAGCCTCTAAGCAAATTAGGTATCAAAGGAAAGTATTTCAACACAATAAAAGCCATATATGACAAACACCAAGAATATTGTCATAGTGGGAACAAAACCAGGATGTCCATTCTCACCACTCCTTTTTATCATAGTATTGGAAGTACTAGCCAGAGCAATCAGGCAAGAGAAAGAAATAAAGTGCATCCAGATTGGAAAAGACAAAGTCAAATTTTCCATGTATATATTGATCTTAGGTATAGAATAGCCAAAAAAAACCTACAAAAAACTCTTAGAGTTGATAAACTATTTCAGTAAAGTTGCAGAATACAAAATCAACACACAAAACTCAGTATCAGTTTTATATTCCCACAATGAACTAGCAGAAAAAGAAATCAAGAAATCAATCTCATTTATAATAGTAGATTAAAGTTCTAAAATACTTAGGAATAAAGTTAACCAAGGAGGTGAAAGATCTGTACAATGAGAACTACAAATTACTTTTGAAAGAAATTAAAGAGGACAAAAAAAAAAAAAAAAAAGATTGAAAGACATTCCATACTCTTACATTAGAAGAATTAAGATTGTGAAAATGTCCATACTACCCAAACCAATATACAGATACAATGCAATCCTCATGAAAATACTAATGACATTCTTCACAGTAATAGAAAAAAATAACCTAATATTCATATGGAACAACAAAAGATCTTGAATAGCCGAAGCAATCCAAAACAAAAAGAAAGAAAGAAAGAAAAAATAAAGTCAGGAACATAATACTTCCTGACTTCAAATTATACTACAAAGCTATAGTAACCAAAATAGTGTGGTCTGGTATAAAACAGACACTAAAGCCAATGGAACAGAATAGAGAAGCCATACTCAATCTACAAACTTACACCCAACTGATCTTCAACAAAAGCACCAAGAACATTCATTGGCTCTTCAATAAATAGTGTTGGGAAAACTGGATGTCCACATGCAGAAAAATGAAAGTAGACACTTACTTCTTGCCATATACCAAAATCAACTCAAAATGAGTTATAGACATATCTAAAGTTGAAACTATAAAATTCCTAAAATAAAACATAGCAGAAACACTTCAGGAAGTAGGACTGGGTGAAGACTTTCTGAATATGACACCCAAATCACAAGCAACAAAAGGAAAATATAAACAAATGGGATTATATCAAACTAAAAAGCTTCTGCACAGCAAAAGAAATGATTAACAGAGCAAAAAGACAATGTACAGAATGGGAGAAAATATTTGCAAACTATGCACCTGACAAAGGATTAATATCCAGAATTTACAAGGAACTCAAACAACTTAACAGTAAAAAAAAAAAAAAAACAAAAACAAATAACAAAATTTAAAAATAGGCAAAGGAGCTCAATATGCATCTCTCAAAGGATGATATACAAATGGCCAGAAGACACATGATAAAATACTTGACATCACTAAGCATCAGGGAAATGCAAATCAAAACCACACTGAGATATTATCTCACCCCAGGTAGACTGGCTATTATCCAAATGACAGAAATTGACAAATGCTGACAAAAATGCAGAGAAAAAGGAAACCTCTTACACTGTTGGTGTGACTGTAAATTGGTGCAGCCTTTATGGAAAACTATATGGAGTTTCCTCAAGCAAGTACAGTTAGAACTGCCACAAGATCCAGCAGTTCTACTGCTGGGTATATACCCAAGAGAATGAAAATCGTTATATTGAAGCGATACCTGCACTCATTTTTATTACAGCTCTATTTACAATAGACAAGAGTTGGAATCAACCTAAATGTCCACTGTAGGATAAAAAGACAAGGAAAATGTGCTGTATTTACACAATGGAGTACTACTCTTCCATAAAACAGAATGAAATACTGCTATTTGCCTCAACATGGATGAAGTTAGAGAAAATCATGTTAAGTGAAATAATCCAGGCATAGAAAGAGAAATACCATATTCCATCACTCATAATTGGGAGCTAAAAAATAAACAAATAAATAGAAAGAGAAAGAAACAATGATACAACAATCACAATAATACGTTGAACTTTCAAAAGGAGAGAACAGAACTAAAGTTACCAGAGGTGTGAGAGGGGAAGGGGAAAGAGGTAAGGGAGGAAGTGGCAAAGGGCTTTGAAAAATGATTACATCGTGTAATGTTGAATACACTAGTTATCCCGATTTAAGCATCAGATATTACACACAGGCATTGATATTAAATTCTGTACCCCCCACATATATACAATCAGCAATCTTTCAACATAAAAAAAAATCCACTTTGAATTGATTTTTGTTTATGGTAAAAGAGAAGGGTCCAATTTTATCCTTTTGTATGTGAATGTCCAGTTTTCCCAGCACCATTTATTGAAGACACTATCTTTTCCCTGTTGTGTGTTCTTGACACCATTGTTAAAGACTGGTTGTATATTCATGGATTTATTTCTGGGATCTCTATTTTGTTCCATTGGTCTACCCATCTGCTTTAAATCAAGAAGTGTGATGCCTCCTTCTGTGTTCTTCTTGCTCAAGATTGCTTCAGCTACTTAGGTTTTTTGAGGTACCATACAGTTTTTAGATTGTTTTTTCTATTTTTGTGAAAAAAAAATCTCTGAGGTTTTTGTGGGGATCTTACTGAATCTGTAGGTTACTTTTAATTGGTAAATGCCTAGAAATAAGCATCCTACAAAGACTAGATCAAGAATACATAGAAATCCTGAACATACCAATAACAAATAGGAAACTGAATCAATAATTAAAAACTTTGTAACAAAGAAAAACTCAAGAACAGCTAACTTCACAGATGAATTTTACCAAACATAAAAAAAGAGAATACCAATCCTTCTTAAACTCTTCTGAAAAATGGAAGAAGAAAGAATGGAGTAGTTTTATTTCATGTGGCCTGATACGAAAGGCCAGCCAAAGACTCCACATAAAAGTGAAGTACACTATTCCTTATGAACATGGATGCAAAAATCTTCAACAAAATACTAGCAAACAGAACTCAACAGCACATTAAAAGGTTTATGCATTGTTACCAGTAGAATTTATCCCTGGGATGCAAGAATGGTTCAACATATTCAAATTAGTCAGTGCTATATGCCACATTAATGGAATTAAGGACAAAAATCACATGATCATTTCAATAGATGCACAAAAAGTATTTGATAAAATTCAATATAATTTTATGATAGAAACTCTCACCAAAAAAGGTATAGAAAAAGCTTAACACAATAAAAGCTGTATACGAAAAGCCCACAGCTAACATCAGACTCAGTGTAAAAAACTGAAAGCTTTAGTATCTAAGATCTGGAACAAAGTAAGGATACCCATTGTCACCACTTCTATTCAACATAGTACTGAACATCCTAGCCAGAAAAATTAGGCAAGAAAAAGAAATAAAGACATTCAAATCAGAAAGGAAGAAGTAAAATTATCTCTGTTTGCAGATGACATAATCTTTTACATGTAGAAAACCCTAAAGATTCCACAAGAGAGAGAAACAAAAAAACTGTTTCAACTAATAAATGAATTCAACAAAGTCGTAGGATGCAAAATATAGTCAATTGCGTTTCTCTACACCACGAATGAACAATCCTAAAAGGAAATTAAGAAAGCAATACCATTTACAATAGCACCGAAAAGAATAAAATAGTAATAAACCTAATCAAGAAGATGAAAGTCTTGCACACTGAAAACTATAAAACACCAATGAAATACATTAAAACAGACACATATAAATAAAAATACATTTTGTGTTCATGAATTGACAAAATTTAGTATTGTTAAATTGTTCACACTTCTCAAAATTAACCACAGATTCAATGCAATCCCTTTTCAATTCCTAATCACCAAGGAGGTAACTAAAGGATGTGGAGCCTTTTCTTTCTTTTTTTTTTTTTTTTGATGCTTTAGCATATTTAATGTGAAAATATTTGTATTTATTTTTTCCATAATTATTTTTCGTTTTTATTATTTTTTATTGATTATGCATATTCATGGGGTATAATTCTAACCATTACCATCTGTGTACAAGATGTGACGGTCAGATCAATACTGCCAGCATTCCAATTAGCACAAATTGCAATTCTTCCCCATGTACTCTACCCAATTAATCCCTGACCTCCTTCCCCCTCCCCCTGTTCCACAACCCACCTCCTTATCAATCATGTGTATGCTCTCTCCCTCTGCAAGTCCAATGCACCACTGTGGTCTTTCTTTCCTTCTTTCTTTCTTTCTTAGCTCCCACTTATGGATGAGGACATGTAGTATTTTTCCCTCTGTGCCTAGCTTATTTCACTTAACATAAATTTCTCCAAGTTCATCCATATTGTTGCAAATGAGAGAATTTCATTCTTTTTTATGGCGGAGTAGTATTCCATCGTGTGTATATATCACATTTTCCTTAGGCAGTCATCCATCAAAGGACATTTAGGTTACTTCCATTTCTCGTGCAGCCTTAAGAAATGGGGACTTCAGAAAGATTTTTTTTGTCCCAATATCCAGAGCCCTTGATGAGGGGAGTATATTTCAGTTTTACCTGCAGTTATCTTTGTATCCATAACAACAATCCAGAAATATAAGACATGATTTGTTCATGTCTTCGATAATTTATTTGTAGTGCTGACAGATCATATTATCTGTTTCCCAAGAGCTTTGTGTCAGTTTTTAATATGTCTTTTACTGGGTGGATTTTAAATCAGATATTTAATTAAGATCATATTTTATGAGTTATAAAGTCATGTCAGCATGCATTAGTTTTCTTCAGGTCAAAGTCAAGCCTGTATTATTCTGAGGTAAAACACCCATTTTTATACATAAGTAAAATATAGTATGAGGGGTCTTCAAAACTTCGTGGAAAGATTCATATTATGTTTTAATTGCATTTCCTGCAAACTTTTTAAAGTATCCTTGTATGAAACTCAGGCATATAATTACTCTCTAGAATTAAGTAACTATGAGAAATTGGTCATTTTTTTCTCTCTCTCTCTCTCTGTGAACTTAAATTTTCTTAAAAATGTGTTCTTTCATTCAAAAGTATCCTTGTATGAAACTCAGGCATATAATTACTCTCTAGAATTAAGTAACTATGAGAAATTGGTCATTTTTTTTTTCTCTCTCTCTCTCTCTGTGAACTTAAATTTTCTTAAAAATGTGTTCTTTCATTCATTCAGCAAAATGCTGAGTATCATTAATTGGACAAATATTTGACTAAGCACAGTAAATACGAAGCTGAGTAAAACCCAGCCACTGATCATGTTCTGAGGAGAGAGAAAGAAGCAATCAAATGCACAGCAAATGGTGTGTGTATGAGTTAGGCCTCCTTCACTGCAAGTAGCAAAACATCTTTGAATAGTCGAAGTCATAAAAGGGCTCATGTAATCAACTATGAATTCCATGTATGCATCCATCTCCATGCACATTGAGATTCAGGGGGCTTAAATGCGTCATTCAGATGCTGTTCTTTCTTTATCTTTCTCATGGCTTTACTTCCTTTGGTGATGGGTCACTTGCAGTTTACATGGCAATTTTCAGAAGAGAATCCTATTTTCTAAACCTACCAGGAAAATCCCAAAGATGTTTCTTATTTCTGACCTCTACTGTTAACCTTTTTCTCACAACTCAACACATATCTACACTTGTCAAGGGAATGCAGCGGTTTGGTCAGGCATGAGTAAGGTACCCACCCCTGTATTGGCTAGAAGTATTACAGCTGAGAAGGAGTACGGCAGTTGATGAGAGGAATCAGAACTACTCATACAGTTGGAGTCGATACACCCAAGATATACCCAAGTTGGGGATCAGATATACACAAGAAAAAAGAAGGGAAAGAATTATCTCAGATTATGCGATGGGTAATGGTGATGCATAATCATGTAAGTTTTATAGTTGGAAAAAAAGATAATTCATTTCTATTATTTTTTTATTGTGAGAATTTCAGCTGAAGTTCTTCAAAATTTTCTGGTTGAGTCTGAAGTTAAGCACAGAGGGTAAGATTGGTGCTAACATGGCTAGGGTCCGCATAAAATTGGTACTTGGGTCTGCGGCAATGTGTGAGATAGTTCAGGTAGACCACACAGTGAAGGCTAAGAGGGCAGAGTGGAGCTTTAAAGGTTTCAAGGGCCAAGCAGAGGAAAGGTTAGATAGAAATTCAGACTGCAAAGAAGTGATTAGGAAAAAGGTGGTGAATTAAAACAAAGTCATGACCCAAGCAACTACCACCACAGCAATAATCCCATGAAATAAAAGCAGAGTTGGAAGAAGTATTTCCAGGAGTAAAAATGAGGAGCATTTAAAATGTCAGACTCTGAAGAATATTTGAAATGGACTTGCAGAAATAACATGATTTATAAACAACTTTTAGTACATCCTTTTCTTAAAGTAAAGCTCTATTATTTCTGTTTGTCGGAGTTTGTGGCATGGCTCATGATTCTGGATAATTTGTGTTTATTTTCTCACCTCCACCTGCTTGTTCAGCAAAAATATGAGGAAAATCAACATTCAAATTCATTCTGAATCTTACACAAAGGTAGAATGTTTAGAAACCTACATCCAATCAAACCAGATAAGCAGATTTTATGTTGATGATTTCAAATTTGCAAATAAAATGCAATTTCTTAAGGATCAGGAAATTGAGACCAATGGTGCTCTTTATATTTGATTTAAAAACAAGAGCAAAACTATTTTACTGTAATGCATATTTTGATTAGATGGCACAATTGACCTTATAGACTATTTTATTCCTAGCATCCCTCATTTCTTGTATCCCCCTGATTGCATTTTTAGCCCTGAGCAGTGTTTATTACATGTTCCAAATCTGTCACTGCTGTTTAACTCAACATTATAAACATTGTTAACTAAAGGGCTTTTCAGATCATAAGTGGGTATGGTATTTGTTCTATTTTTTTCTTGTTAAAAAACACCCATGGACAGTAAAAAACAGGAAGGTTTTTTGGGGGGAAATTAGCTTTTATTCCCATCTATTGTATTATAATTATAATTTAACATCAAAAAATGAGATTGTGAAGGACTTAATTTTCTAACAAATTGACAGAAGGCAACATTGGTCTTTATAGTATGTAACTTACAAACCTCTTCTCAAAATAAATTCTTTAAAAATAAGTCATAAAACTTAGCTGAGTGTTATAGTGCATCAAAGCAGCAATTAATGCTTGAAATGTAAAAAGCTAAAATACTACCTTTCCAAAGCTTTTAGTATAAAAGACCACATAATAGCCAAGGCATTTCTATAGGAAAATTGCATTTTCTTGCTGTTTCTGCTTACTTCTGAACTCATTTAGTTATAAAAAGAAAAAATTAGGATGAAATAGATACCAACCAGAACTTCTGAATTTGCATTAATGAGTGCACTTGTGAACTTATAGAAAATAATATGCACTATAAAGTATTAGACTGAGCTTTTAACACTTCCTTGAAGAACATCTTAAATTACACTAACACTAGTAGTATGAATACCAATAACTTCAAATTCAGTAATATAGAAATGCAGGTTTGCAAGTAAATATTAGAAATTTCAATGCTCGGAAATAAGTTCCTTATATACCTACCTCTATGTTCTCATAAATAATTTAAGAACATCAATATATAATTACACTAACACTAGTAGAATGAATACCAATAACTTCAAATTCAGTAATATAGAAATGCAGGTTTGCAAGTAAATATTAGAAATTTCAATGCTCAGAAATAAGTTCCTTATATACCTACCTCTATGTTCTCATAAATAATTTAAGAACATCAATATATATTTTGAATCTCTCTCACACTTGCTTTTCCTAAAATCTAACATGGTAAAGTTATATGGCTGAACTAAGATTTAAATATTCAATATTTATTAAAGTATATTTTCAATATGCTTTTGAATTTTTTTATACATTTAGAGATTGCTTTTAATACCTTTTATATTTGGAGTATTTATAATGCAGATATCATATTATTTTTGGTTGTGTATAGTGCAGTCATTGGCATAGAATGATTATTATCTGCATGTGCTTATTATCTATATGTACAAGTAAGGTTTATAATTGAATGAGTTTCTCATTTTTTTCATTGTAGAGTAGGACGGATTCTATTTCCCCCTTCACTAGTAGCTATGATTTTTTCTACTAAAGATCCTATCATCTCTTTGTGGGACTGTAAATTAGTGCAAACATTATGGAAGACAGTATGGTGGTTCCTCAAACAACTACAGACAGAATTGCCAAATGATCCAGCAATCCCACTGCTGCATATATACGCAAAGGAATGGAAATCATCATGTCTAAGGGATACCTGCACTCCTATGTTTATTGCAGCTCTATCCACAATAGCTAAGAATTGGAACCAACCTAGATGTCTGCTGGATAAGGAAAATGTGGCATATATACTCAATGGACTGCTACTCTGCCATAAAAAAGAATGAAATTTTGCCATTCACAGCCACGTGGATGTACTTAGAGAAAATTATGTGAAGTAAAATAAGCCAGACTTACTGAAAGGGAAATACTGCAAGTCCTCATTTGTAAGTGGGAGGTAACAAAACAAATAAATAAAAAAAGAAAGATATAACAATCACAATAATTCATTGAACTCTGAAAAGGAGAAAACAGAACTAAAGCTACCAGAGGAGGGAAAGGGGGAGTAGAAGGAGGGCTAGCAAGAAATTGGTAAAGGGCCACACACACACAAAAAGATTACATTGTGTAATATTGAATATACTGATTATACTGATCTGAACATCACATATTGCATACAAGCATTGATATTTAATGCCATACCCCACATATGTGTACAATCAATTATGTTTCAATTAATAAGTAAAGAAACATTTAGTGTCTATAGAAAAAAAGATCCTATCATCTCTGTAGTATACTGTAACCTGTAAGTTTGATGCTTC
>NW_007730602.1:146868-147381 GCF_000696425.1 Galeopterus variegatus
TAACAAAACAAATAAATAAAAAAAGAAAGATATAACAATCACAATAATTCATTGAACTCTGAAAAGGAGAAAACAGAACTAAAGCTACCAGAGGAGGGAAAGGGGGAGTAGAAGGAGGGCTAGCAAGAAATTGGTAAAGGGCCACACACACACAAAAAGATTACATTGTGTAATATTGAATATACTGATTATACTGATCTGAACATCACATATTGCATACAAGCATTGATATTTAATGCCATACCCCACATATGTGTACAATCAATTATGTTTCAATTAATAAGTAAAGAAACATTTAGTGTCTATAGAAAAAAAGATCCTATCATCTCTGTAGTATACTGTAACCTGTAAGTTTGATGCTTCGCAAGACCAAAGGGCTAATGAATATCTCGAGGTCACCAGTCTGTGCAGCTCTATGGTGGTTTCTGAAGAAACCCTGGAGCACTCCTCACCACCTCGCTGGTGAGTAAGCGACTTCTACTCTCCATTCTGGAGTTGTTTTTAGTAACATCC
>NW_007730602.1:147465-159999 GCF_000696425.1 Galeopterus variegatus
TATCATCTCACTCCAGTCAGGATGGCTAACATCCAAAAGACTGAGAATGATAAGTGCTAAAAAGGTTGCGGAGAAAAAGGAACTCTCACCCACCGTTGGTGGGGCTGCAAAATGGTGCAGCCTTTATGGAAAATGGTATGGAGGTTCCTCAAACAACCACAGAGAGATCTACCATATGACCCAGCTATTCCACTGCTGGGAATATACCTAGAGGAGTGGAAATCATCATGGCTAAGGGATACTTGTACTCCAATGTTTACTGCAGCACTATTAACAATAGCCAAGAGCTGGAATCAGCCCAAGTGTCCATCAACAGATGAGTGGATAAGGAAACTGGTTTGTCTACACAATGGAATTCTACTCTGCTATAAAAAGAATGAAATACTATCTTTCACAACAATGTGGATGGACTCAGAGAAAATTATATTAAGTGAAACAAGTCAGGCACAGAAAGAAAAATACCACATGTTCTCACTTATTTATGGGAGCTAAAAATGAATAAATAAATAAACACACAGACAAATAAAGGGTGAGGGGGGAAGAAGACACAACATTCACAATTCGTTGATCTTGTTAAGACAAGAACAGATATGATGGGGGGGGAGGGGGCGGAGAAGAGAAATTGGGAAAGGGTCATGAAAATCAACTACAATGTATATTGAAAAGTTAAAATAAAAAAAGCCCCACAAAACAAAACATTTATTCTACAGCCTATAGTGTAAACCAAATACTTTGTTGCAAATTGGTGCCATAGAGGTGTTGCTGGCAATCACAGTTTAGTGCTATAAACAGGCATAAACTGATGAGTCTTGCATCTTGCATATTTTTGCTAATGTACGGGACTCTTATGAAAAGCCTAGTTCTATTTCTGGCACACTGAACTGGGAAAAATTTGATAACATTTTTTTTTTNAAAAGCCTAGTTCTATTTCTGGCACACTGAACTGGGAAAAATTTGATAACATTTTTTTTTTCACGCTTAATCCCAACTCATGATCTCTTGACATCAAACATTCTCCTTAACTTTCTCCACTTCCTTCTAGGATGTGTCTCATTGAAAAAGGAGAGGGTATCATTCCCCTTGGAATTAGTAATCAACTTCTTTCTGAAGAGATTAATTTTACTTGTAGCCTGCCCTATGGACCTCTCAATATAGGCTCAATTTTGAAATGGGTACACGATTTATTCTTTAGCTCTGGGGCTAATACCAGAATTTTAGTATAAGAACAAATGCTTCATGGATTGAAATTTGCTCTTAACCTACATCTCTGGGCTCTAGATATATTTTGAGTCTACTGAACATGTGTTTGACCTTGGGTTTGAATTCAATAAAAGTCTGATTTCTAATATCCCTGCTATTTGAACCTTTCCTTTTTACTTACAGAACCTGGTCAAGCATAATAGATCTAAAAATCAAACATTTGGCTACTTCAGTGGCAAAGCATTGTAAGAAAACATTTTCCTTGACTTGATTTTCAGTTCCTTGAAAAAAATCAATACTATACAATATCAATTTTGTTCTGTAAAATTTGAGAGAAAGCAAATGCATGGATGCCTTCAACTTCAGAAAAATAAATTTCTGGAAAAAAATTATCTAATAATCAGTATTATCACCCACCCCCCAACACTAAACTTACGTACATTTTACTTTTTCACTTTCATTTATTTAATATAGTCACACATTTCATAAACTTGCATGGGTCAGACCAAATGACAATTTTTCCTATTGCTCTATACATTTTCTTGTGACAAGCATCTGACTGTGATGTTGTTTATTTAATAAATTGAAATCCAATACCAGCAAAGCCAAGGATTTATCCTAAGTCAGTCTCTCTGTAAGGCGTGGAGTTAGGCTCTTGCTCTTTGTTCCTGGAAGGAAACATTTACATACTGAAAGTAATTAGTTTAACCTCATCTTGGTGTTGTAGGGGCTTGAGTCTAACCTCACTTTAAATGCATACAAGTTTTCAGAGAATTCAGACTAAGCACTCAAAGGAAAAGCATGACTGGCTCAACATTGATCCATTCTTGTTCAGATAACTTATAGGGGAATGGGAAAGAGAGAAGCCATTTAGTCTCAAGTGTGCAACTTTATGGCACTTCACGAATGCAACAGAAAAAAAAATCTTAAGTCACAAGATAAAGAAAATGTTGTCTTTTCTTTTTGGGAAGAGCTAAGCAGTACATACACTAAAACCAAACCTTATAGTCTATATCTACAAAGCTGACAAATCCTGCAATACATGGTCTTGCAGAATTTGGGTTTTCAGATGTTAGATCTTTATAAAATAGATTATGTGGAAAACTCAACCATATATTGACAACAGCAAAAAGCTGTGTTCAGCACATCCTAGTGATGGTTTATAGCATGACTGAAATAATCAAATTACAATTAATTCATTCTTTCAGCTTAAAAAACTGTGCTTGCTGATAACTGATCGAATTCGGCATCATTAATCCTAAGTGGCTCAATTGTCAAATTAATTGTTTCTATACTATCGAGCTCTAGTTATTTTAATCACTTCAGTACTATGATTTGCAGAGTCATTTTTGATTAGTAAACACATCTAGCTGCTTAGCAATTGTCAAATTAATTGTTTCTATACTATCGAGCTCTAGTTATTTTGATCACTTCAGTACTATGATTTGCAGAGTCATTTTTGATTAGTAAACACATCTAGCTGCTTAGTCTTTGATTTCTGGAAAAATTTTGCATATTTTGGAATAACAATAACAGATTACACTTTAACTTTGAATTTGTGCCTCAATGCAATGATTTCATGATTGTTTCTGAATGTCAGATAGTGAAGAAGCAATTGCCTAGATAATAGTGCTTATTTCATACATACAGAAAAAAAGTTCTTTATCAGACTATGTAAGGAGTATTTTTTGAAATTACTTCTGTTATTGTTATTATTACTGCTGCTTAGAACTGGTTCTTCTAACCTAATTAGAAAAAGAAAACATGAGAACAAAAATGAGGAAGGTTTCCTGATAACTAAATGATAAGCAGCCAATCATTTCTTAAGTGTTTAAGAATTTAGTAATTGCACAGTGATATGTAGGTGCTGATACCACAAAGCCTGGGTCTGTGGTGCAAGGTGTGAACTGTTCATTTGTGGAAAAAGACCTCATAAGACAACTGAAGTCTGGAATATAGTCAGAGATCCTATAAAGGAAAAAATGTGGACAAGAAAAGAACAAAGGTTTTGGAAGGTGAATTAATTTAATTTGTTCATTTAAGTAGCATTTTAGGTGGGGATATATATATATTTATATTATTTATTTATATTTATTTATAATATTATTTTATATTTTATTTTATTCTTTTTTTATTTTATTTTATTCTTTTTTATTTTATTATATTCTTTTTTATTTTATTATATTCTTTTTTATTTTATTTTATTATTTTTTATATTATATTTTATTTTACTTTATTTTGTTTTATTATTTTTTGGTGGCTGGCCAATATGGGGATCTGAACCTTTGTCCTTGGTGTTATCAGCATCACAGTCTAACCAACTGAGCTAAGTGGATCATTGAGAAGTAATCTAGTTTAAATTTGAGTGATAGTCTGAGTGTTTGGATCGTGACTCAGTGTAATTTGGAGATGATTGTGTCCTGTCCAGAGTAGGTGAATTAAGGGTGGGTGCGCTGCTAGTTAAGAAGGCAAAATGGATTGAGGTTTTTACACAGTGGGGATAGATGTTTTTGTATATGTTGGTAGAGGCTAGAATGATGGGAGCAATTGGGATAATAAGTAAGACTGCTATTAAAGAGGAGAATAAGTTCATAACTTTTATTTGGAGTTGCACCAATTTTTTGGCTCCTAAGGCAGATATTGTATGTTAGCCATATAATAGTAGATGTATCACAATGGCCAAGATAGTCAGTACCCCAGTCTCCTGTGGTCTAGTGCCCATCTACAACTGAACAAGCAAACAAACGATGAGGAAGCATACCATTTTAGAAGGAAAAATGAAGTATCATAGAATGACCAGAGGAAAAAACAGATAGATTTTCAGGAAGGTAAAGGAATGATTTATTATAAGACCATCTGGTATGAATATGTGTGTATTAAAATTAACAGATAGTATTCTTCATTTTTAAAGAAAAGTGTTATTTCTTAAATGTCCTTCTGGTTATTTCTTCTATCTTCCAAGCATTCACAAAATGAGTGACTGCTGATGTTTCTATAACATCTGTCCTTTTCTAAAGAATCAGAAGCTTCTATCAATAGGGACTGTTGATTTGATTGCTTTTCTTTGTCCCCCATGGAGAGAGGGAAGCTTTTTACTGATGACACTGTACTTTGCTACATGTAGCAAAACTCCTTGTGAAAGTGTCTACACTCCATTTCCATCTCCTCCCATTTACTCCTGAACCCACTTGAATCAGGATTTCATCTCCTTGCCTCTAGAGAAATTGCTGTTGTCAAGGTAACAAATAACATGCACGTTGCTTAGTACAATAGTCGATTCCCTATCCTCAGTGTATTTGATCAACATGCTCTTCATCGCTTTTTCCTTCTTCAGTCATTTATTTTACGTGATATCCAGGATGGCATTCTCTGTTCTCCTAAACTACTGAAAATTTTATTGCAGACTTTTTTCCTAATTTAGCCTGATGCCTAAAACATGAAGTTCCCTGGGCATCAAACTTCTACTCTTTCCTATGGTCATCTTTTTGGGGATCTTATCTACACATGGATTTAGTACCTATATGCTGATGATGCCCAAATTTATATCCTTCATCTCCGTGGTAGATTGAAATTATTGTTCACCTTTTTCCTAGATGAGAATTATATATCTACTCTATAAAAAACAATGTCAGGCTTGACCATGCATCTTACTTTGGTCAATGAAATAGTAATGGAAATTGTATTGGCCACCTCTGGGAGAAGCTTTATGACCAGTGTGAGGTTCATCGTGTTGTCTTTTCCTTCTGCTGAGACTGGCAAAGTGTTAAACACATCTGCTCCTTCAGTCTGGGTCTCCGAGTCAAGGCAACCCGGAGCAGAGTCTTAGCAACCCCAAGGTGGCAATGTATTATGAGTGAGGATTAAAAATGTGTTTACTGTAAGCCACTGAAATTTGGGAGTCATTACTGCATAGTGAAGTATTGTGACAGATACTTGTCACCAGATCTCATGTACTTTTTACTGAACACCTACACATTGACGTTTTACATGTCTCACAAACACTCATAATTTCCCTCCAATTTCTTTTCTCCTGTAGTCTTCTTTATCTCACTAAGTGGCAATTCCATTCTTTCTGTTGATCAAGCATTGATTTGTATCTTCTCTCACAGTTGCAAATCAATCTATTGGCAGGTCCTGTGAACTTCAAAATATACTACATTTATATCTATAAATATATGACAGCTTTATACCATTTCCTTCCAGATACAACTCATTATCTTCTCTCAAATGAACTTGCTATAGTAACCTCCTAAATAATCTCTCTGCCTTTACTTTGGTTTTTTATATTCTATTCTTTATACTGCAGTCTGAGTGACCATATATTATTCTTCTGCTCAAAAGTCCCCAGTGGTTTTCCACTTAGTGTAGAGTAAAATCAGAGCTTTTTACCATTGCCTAGAGAACCTTTATAATCCATTCCTCTGACTTCCCCTCCTCTGCCTCTCTCCCCTCCCTCAGTGTACTTCAGCCACGCGGGCCCCCTTGGGGTTCTTCAAATATTCCAAGTGCGATCCTTCCTAAGGACACTGTGTTGCTGTTCTCTATGTCTAGAATGCTTTTCCCTTAACACCATGAGGGCTCATCCTCTCACTGTCTTCAGCCTTTTTCTGAGGTATCACTTAATTAATGGGGCCATCTCTGTCCACTGTATATATGTAGCAATTCTGACTCCCCCAAACAGCTCCCACAGCTCTCCAAAGTACTTAACACAATGTAACATATTTAATATACACTTGTTTTATTGGCTTCTCCCATTCAAATAGAAGCTCCATGACAGCTGTGATTTTATCTGTTTTGTTTACCCCTGTATCTCTTGTGCCCAGGTCAGAGATAGCCATATAGTATGTACTCAGTATGTTTCAATCAATGATGTGTAGGGGATACAAAAAGAGCTATAAAAAAAAACTACAGCATTTTTTAATTTGTTAAATGAGAATAACTGAGCCCATCTCATACAAACCATATAGTATGTACTCAGTATGTTTCAATCAATGATGTGTAGGGGATACAAAAAGAGCTATAAAAAAAAAAAACTACAGCATTTTTTAATTTGTTAAATGAGAATAACTGAGCCCATCTCATACAATTTGTGTGAGAATTTTAAAAGATAAAATATGGACATAGCAGTTAGAGCATGTCTAGCACAAAGTAAGTAATCAATAAATATCAACAACAATAAAAAAAAAAAAGAAAGGAGGAGAGGTATAATTTAGTAGACAAACTAGGAGTGTATTTTATACCAGAAACACATACTTTCAAATTCCTGCTGAGCCATTGCAAACTGGGTCAATTTGTATAAGCTTCACCCTCTATGCCTCAATATTGTTGTCTATAAATTGATGGTGATAATAGAATTTAAGGAATTGGAGATCATGTAAATATCATGTCCAGTCTGTGGCTTTCCCATAATAGGCATAAAATTATTTACCATTGTAATGACAATGATTTTTTGAGCAATTGATTGGTAGGAACTTAGTTCTTTGGCACTCCTATAGGGAAGCTGTTGTTGTTTCAACTTTTCCAAATAAAGAAATTAAGTTGTGGACAGGTTCGGAAAGTTATACCAGAACATGTGACTAATAAGTGATGGAACTGGGATTTGAACCCAGTTTGTGTTTTTAAGTACTGGCCTACATTATCTATTTATTTATTTATTTATTTTGTCTTTTTTTGTGACCGGTAAGGTGATTGCAACCCTTGGCTTGGTGTCGCCCACACCGCTCTCAGCCAGTGAGCGCACTGGCCATCCCTATATAGGATCTGAACCCGTGGAGGGAGCGCCGCTGCGCACCCAAGCACAGCACTCTCCCGAGTGCGCCATGGGGCCGGCCCCATTATCTATTTATTAACTGACTTACAAGTTAATAAGTATGAATGTTCGTTCTCATAGAATTTAAAATCTATCAGGCAGGGATGTGGTACATATAAACATAGTTGAGTAAATAGTGATGCAGGCTTTAAATAACAATCCAAATCCAAAGCTTTCTCATGGCAGATTTGCAATTACTGTACCATGAATAACAGTTGGAATTCAGATCAAAGAGGGAGCAATGAGGGAATTTTTCAGGTAGATAAAATAATCTTGGTTGTGGGTTGAAATGATAAGTAAGACTTAGAAGGACTCACCTGTGAATTAACTGATCATAACTTGTGTTATCATTTCTGAGTCTTCATTTTATCTTCCCTCTCTCCGTGGAGACATCATTTTCCTGGGCTTCTTTATCTACTTCTGGTAGCATAGATATATTCTTTAGGGTTGGTCCTGTTCTACATCTCCTCCAGGTAAGTGTTTGGTAATGCTTTTCTGAACAGATGTAATAAATCTATTAAAAAGGAGCAGTTTATTTCTTGATTTTTGAAATAATTTCATTTATTATATAATGTCTAATAACTCATCTCAAAGTTTAATTTTTCATAAACAAGGAAAGAAAAGAAATAATACTGGGTAATATATAATTATGAGTAATATATAACTAAGTTTTATATTGTTTCACTTAATCCTTAGAAAAGCATTTAAGGAAAATACCATTTCTATTTTATAACTGACTGAATTGATGTTTGGAGACATAAAGTAACTTATTCAAAGTCATGCACCTTTGATGAGGACTTGAACACAGGAGGGAGGGTCTGCCTTCAAACACTCACTCTTTCCACCCTAGCCCCTTCATTCTACTAAATATGCCTGAAGGAGGTAAAATGAAAAGTAGAGCAAACATTTTAATTTTTAGCACTGATATTGCACTGCCATTTTAACTCATCTATTTAAAACCTATGTTACTCTTAAACCCTGGAAAAAAAATCATTATATATTTCAACGTTTTAGAAAATTTATGGAAAATGAGAAAAATGCCAACAACTCAAAATGGATTTAAGACCAGTTGTATATATTTATATCTATGTCCAACTCTTTATCCTTATCTATATCTATATCTATATATCTGTATTCATATCCATATCACCAGTTGATCAATCTATTTATCTCTATTAGATAATATGGTTCTTCCAATGTATCATTATGCCTTTCTTCCTATGTTGAAAAAAATTACCATTTACTTGCCAATATATTCCTTAAAAAATAGAAGCTGTGATCAAATCCGGTGCTAGTTTTTGTAGAACATAGAATCCTTTTTACTGGGAAGGACTAAATGTAAAATAAGGCTCATCAAAGGGCATCAGGGGACCAGTGATGAATACTCAGCTATAGGCAATGTCATAGCAGCAGGTGGCAAGTATTGTTGCTGTCTTCCCTGATGAAATCCGCAAGTGTTTTGCATGTGGGCTACCTGGGCTATTTGGGGAGGGGTTTTGCTCAGACATTGAAAAACAGACAGTGAAGGAAAGGAGATGTCAAAGTAGGACAAAAAGGAAAGGAACCAGAAGACTCTCACGCAGGTGAAACTGAGAGGTATGTACATTTTGATGCCTGGGAATTAATAAAATGATGCTTCGTGTGGGTACTTTTGTCTAGTTTTTCCTAGAGGGTTGCAGACAAAAGTCTTTCCTAACTATACAGACAAACCAAATCCTCAGACCAGTGCAAAAGATGCTAATGTCAGATTGCTGTCAGCAATCAGGACCTGCCCCTTATCTCCATGTCTGTTTGAATTCCTGTTCCAAGACATCATCCCTATCACTGCCTGCCAGGAGCAAGGCAGGCCTGTCTGCCAGTGTTGTTTCCAAGCAGGGCTAAGAAATTCTACTGAAAGTTGTTTTCAGCCTGTCTAAATGTATGTTTTCAGTTTTAGCTGCAACCCTTACACTTCTGTCCCTAAAATTTTCCATTATGTGTTAAAATACTAAGTAAGTGCCCCAGTCTACAAGGTCACACGTTCTTTTTAAAGATTCTTCTTGGAAACCTTGTACTTGTTAGTTTTATGTAACATGCTGAGAGTTTTTTCTGAGAAATAAATTGAGTGAAATCCTGGTTTAGTAAAGGTTAAAGGAGGTCCAAAGACTGGAGCAAAACACACTGTAGAAAAAAAAAATAAAATAAAAAAGGCACCCCTTTTTCTTTTTTCTTTCTCTGTTCTGAAGTATTCTATAGATTATGGCTCTGGCCAAGTCACTGTCCTGCTCAGCTATCTCAGTGGTCTGACATTGCCTACCGAAAGAAGAAGGAATACTATGTCCTGTAAGCAAATGACATGTTATTGTAGCTCTGTTTACAATAGTCAAGGGTTGGAACCAGTCCCAATGTCCATCATCTGATGACTGGAAAAGAAACTGTGGTATATCTACACAATGGAATACTATTCTGCTATAAAAAAAGAATGAAATACTACCACTTGCAACAACATGGATGGACTTAGAGAAAATTATATTAAGTGAAACAAGTCAGGCACAGAAAGAGAAACACCACATGTTCTCGCTTATTTGTGGGAGCTAAAAATAAATGAATAAATAAACACAAAAACAAAGCAAGGGTGTGTGTTGGGGGGAGAAGACAGAATAACCGTAAAAATTCCTTTGATTGTTTAAGTCAAGTGAACAGATATGATGTGGGGGGGAGGGGAAAGGGTGGAGAGGAACGGGTAAAGGGGCATGAAAATCAACTACAATGTATATTGAGAAGTAAAATAAAATAAATAAGAAATTTTATGCAACTTATTCAGTCCTCAGATACCTGCTACCTCATTATACCAGTGGGCTGGATGTTGTGCCTGAGTACACATAGCCATAAGTAGACGAGCTGGAAGCTTGGCTTTCCATAACCTTTGCAGCATCAGTGTTGTGTCTCTCTATACCTTCATGGGCCCTCTATTCTAGCCATAGCAATCCACCATTGTCCCTATGTTTTTGACATCATCGAGCTTTTGGTGATGTGGTTCCTTCTTATACTCTCTCCTAAGCAATGCCCTTCTCCTTTTCTTTTACATTCAGATCCTAAAGTTCTAGTGCTCCTTTCTAGTGCTAGGATCTTCTTCAAAACTCATTATGTTCCCCCTGCTACCCTCCATGCCTCTGCCCCAAGCATATTGTTATTTCTTTCTCCTCAAAATGGCCAAAACAATGTACAGGAAATTCTTAAATCTGCTTTATACCTGATCTTTTGTCATCTGCATATCTACTTCTTTCTGTGAGACTCTAAGATCCTGTGAAAATAAAATCTTTCATTATATCTTATGCCATGCATTGTTAGGTGATTTAATAGGCCAAGGGATCTAACATCCAAATTTTTAAAAAATACAAATATCTAAAACCATACATTTTACTCTAAATTCTAAGTAATTGATTTCTTATATGAATTTGTATCTTTTTTTATGCTTTGAGCATTTATTTATATTACTTAACATGAATTAAGCTTATAAAATGGTGAAATGGAACTTAAGTGTTAAAAAAGAGCAAAGGTAGAGATGAAACAAAGGGCAAAAGAGAAAGAGAGATTTGAAGGTAGCACAGTGCATTTTGAGTATAGAGTGACATTACAGAAAGTACTGTCTTCTTCATCTGTCTGCTACACAGATTAAGAAAAGTAAGTATGTAAGAAAAGTAGTAACACCATGTTTGAAACAATGGCAATTCTTCAATACTTAGTACTCATAGGAAAGGTAAAAATATTTGCTATAAAAATAGAATTCATTGGCTAACTGAACGTACACACATCCTCTCACACAGATGTATGATGTCGAGATTAGTATCAACTCCTTATAGGTGATGAAGTTGAGGCTGAGAGAAGGAATTAGTTGTTTAATGAGACAGAGCATCTAGAAGACAAAGCCAGAATCAAAAACCTGCTTTATCTGACTTGAAATTCCACACTTCAGAGTGTGGCTTCACAGGCTCCTGTAGACCTGGACAAGGTAACCAAATGCCACTCTCTGGAGCCCATCTGGTTTGCCTTCCTAGTGCTCTTGCCTCTACTGCTGGCTGCCTTTCAGCACACCCTTGCTTTTCTGCCCCACATGCATAGTGGCCCCCTGTCACTTTGAACATCTCTGCAAACACTATCACACCAAGCTGTTGAGGAACACAAATGCTCTTTCTTCCAAGAACATTCACATTTTGAAAGGGAATGTATGGCTAGACCCATTATAAAAATATACAATTTTTTGTTTGTCAATTAAAAATAATATTTTTTTTAAAATGATAAACTGAATATTGACAATAGCCAAGTGATTTTATAAAATTGGGGACATTCTCTTGACACTTTAATCTAGAAAGAGCATATACATTTATTTGTACATTCAGGACACTCTTAAATCAGAATGATGGTCTTGCTATTTAAAACATATCTGTTCAACTATGTATGTGTCCTGTTTTTAATTTTAGGTGTTTTAAAGAAAGAACTTTTGAAGATTGATGAATTGTTAAAAGTTTTCATATGCTTTACTGGACAGTTTCAATTTAACCTACATACTCAGCATGGTGAACTTGAATGTGTGTTGCTTCAATTCCAAGACAAGAGATGCTGTCTCAGTATGTTTGTGAAGTAAATTACTGGCATCTTTAACTTGTTCAGATTTTAAAGAGATGATGCAAATGTCTTATAAGGAATTAACTGCCTTTTACCAATTGGGTAAAACCTCATATATGCAGGTTTGGCAGCACAGTTCATGCTATGAAAGAAAACAGTTTATGTTGTTGTTATCATTGTGCTTATTAAATAGATCATTCTTTTTTTCTTTGTAAAGATGAAACACCTTGAAATTAGTGTGAACACTGTGGTAAAATAAATGTCAGAAAAAATGTCAGGTTAGAAAAATAATGAGATCTTACAAAATATCTAATATGTGAAGAATAGTTAGTTATCAAGTTATTACTTCAATATGGTACTAATTATTGTCCATGAAATTTTCAACTTCTGTCCGTTCATACTAGCAGCCTAGATTAACTTATTAAATATGCATATTTGTTTTTATTTTGCATCATAGTCTGTTTTTCGTAGCTGTTGTGTTTTAAATTATTGTTAGAAGGGGTTATCAGCACATGAGACATGCTTTTTGACACATATTTGTGTGTCGGACCAATATTTCAGCACTTACTATTTGAAAATCTTAGATACAGATTATGAGGACCAAAAAAATACCTTATTTCCCCAAATTGAAGGTACCATCTCTTACAAGAGGCTGCATTATTTTATACATGATTTAAAAGGAAAAAGATGTTAGATGTTATTGATTGTATGATCCAATCACAATTTCAAAGATGTGAAATTGTGAAACAATGTGTTTAAGTTCATTGAAAAATAGTGGTACCATCTCTTACAAGAGGCTGCATTATTTTATACATGATTTAAAAGGAAAAAGATGTTAGATGTTATTGATTGTATGATACAATCACAATTTCAAAGATGTGAAATTGTGAAACAATGTGTTTAAGTTCATTGAAAAATAG
>NW_007730602.1:160374-168084 GCF_000696425.1 Galeopterus variegatus
GGTACCATCTCTTACAAGAGGCTGCATTATTTTATACATGATTTAAAAGGAAAAAGATGTTAGATGTTATTGATTGTATGATACAATCACAATTTCAAAGATGTGAAATTGTGAAACAATGTGTTTAAGTTCATTGAAAAATAGTACTTACTGGTTTCCTAAGAGAATAAATTCAGCGTATAAGTAAGAGAATAAATAATCTATATGAAAGGCATCTTCGCACATTTTTACCAGAAAGAATCACAAGGTGAAAATTAATGTCAAATTTGTATAGGGCCTAGAAAACTGATTTAAGGATCCTGGATGTGGCTAATTCTTGGAACAATCAAATGCTGTTGTGGAGTAGGTGGTCATAATCAGAAGCACACATTCAGAAGATTGGTCTGAGGTCTATTTGAAGAATAAATTCAAGACGAGGAACTTTGGAGTTAGGATGATAAAGGAAATACGAAATTGAATTAAAGAGGGACTGGTCATAAGGCAAAAAGATTAAACAGAAACTTTGCTGTGAGTAAATTAATAGATGCCGTGAATGAGGAAAGGATGAAATGAGTACATCTTAGTACAGTAGTACATGACTCCAAAACTTGGAGCTTGAATGACAGGGAGAGAAGCTGCTACATTGCTTGTGAATAAAGGGAGGGGATGAGACTGAGAAAATTATTTTAGTTTTAGGTGTTGTATTTAAGGTATAGGCGGGGCTACTGGTAGACTGGCAGGATCATATTGGGAATGTGCAGTTACAACACAAAGTCAGGGCCTATGTGATAAATTTATGAACCATGAGAGCAAAAGCATAATGTCTTCTCTTCCTCCTTCTCCCCCTACCAAGGAAAAGATAAAATGCACAGTTTATCCCACATTTTGGCCACACATGTACCAGCCACTTGGAGTTACCTACTATAGGTTTTATCCTCAGATATGATTTAATTAGTCCTCTCTCTCTCTCTCTCTCTACACACACACACACACGCAAGCACACACACCTGCACACTTACACACTCTCAAGTACCAACTTTGGAAAATAGACCGATAAGCTGTGACAGGTGTGTCTTCAGGTTGTTGATAAGTTAGTGCACAGAGAAATGCACACATATACTACACTATATAAGGAAAAGGAAATCTTTGGAACACAAAATTTATAAGCAAAATATTATTAGGGTTCAGAGGACTAAGAAATGCTCTGGCCAGAGAGATCATTCTATCAGAGGACGTCTTTAGGAGTAGGAGAATTTGAATTCTAAAGTGAATTGTGGTGACAGTTATTTGAAAATAAATAGTGCTGATGTCTGCCTAGGATTAAAGAAGTTGACACTATAAAACAGTATAGAGAAGAATGAAAACTGTTCATTACTTCACAACAAAGAAATAACCATGGTAAATATTATTTCCTTCCTTTCATTAGTATGGTTTTTTATAGATGAATTATACTGTGCATATTTTGTATAACTTGATTTTACAACTTAATGTTATGTTCTAAACATTTCCCGAAGTCTTTTATGTACTGGAGTCATTTTTTGCTGTATAATTTTTTTGTCATATTTCTTTGAAATATGTTTCAGATTATATTGTTTATGATTAATAGATTATTTAAAATTGAGAAAATCAACTCTACCAATCCTTCTGTTTTCGATTTCTTCCATTGCTCTTAAGCCTTTCAATATTTAATCCTTTTAATAAATAAAAATCTAATACTGAATATATAATTTATTTTTGAAATAATTTCTTAAAGTACAGTTTATTCTTTAATCCTTCTGAGATTTGCTGTATTGAAAAATAAAGCAAAAATACCAAGCACCTTTTATTAAGTAACCCCTTTGTCTGTTTTATTTTGTAATTTCTCCTTTATGACACGTTAACCAATTATATACACTCAGTTCTATGTTTGGTCTACTTATTCTTTGAATATTATTGTCCATCACCATGCCAAAACCGAATTCATTTAAATTTTTGAGCTTGGGTCAGCCCCGTGGCTCACTCAGGAGAGTGCAGCGATAGTAGCGCCGAGGCTGTGGGTTCAGATCCTATATAGGGATGGCCCGTGCGCTCACTGGCTGAGCATGGTGCGGGCGATGCTCTGCCAAGGCTTGTGATCCCCTTACCAGTCAAAAAAAATTAAAAAATAAAATAAAATTTTTGAGCTTTATAATTTGTTTAGTCTCTCCATCGCAGCTCATTATGAAAACATGCATTATTTTAAATCTTTCTTTAAATGTCTCAGTGTTTTTTTTTGTTTGTTTGTTTTTTATGTATAACTTACTCAGTTTATCCCCTGGTGTTTTAAATATTTTAATGCTATTACACTTAAAGTTCATGTTTACTTTATACTATCTAAATAATTGTTTATGACAAAAAGAAAGTTTTTGAATGCTGTATTTTTATCCTTTAGCTCATAAACTTAGTGAACTTGAATTAGTTCAGTTAATGATCTTAGTTTTTAAATGTTTAAATGATTATTCTTTCCCATATGATATTCTTTTCTTCTTCTTTTTGAAATTTATTGTATGATTTACTGTATGGACCAATATTTCCTGAACGATATTTGAAATATTATGACAACAGCCAGCCTTGCTTTGTTTCTGATTTTAATGAGAAAGAGATTGTGTTTCACTGTTTAGTATGCTGTTCATTGTTGGTTTAAAATAGTCTCTTGGGTTAATATAGGTATTTTATTCTTTTCTAACACCAATTTAATATATATTTTTTGTGAATCCATTGCTTTGCAATTCCATATTAATACATTTCATAACATTAAAATATCTTTCCTTCCTTCCTTCCTTCCTTCCTTCCTCCCTTCCTTCCTCCCTTCCCTCTTTCCTTCCTCTTTCTCTTTCTCTTTCTTTCTTTCTCTTCCTTCCTTCCTTCCTTCCTTCCTTCCTTCCTTCCTTCCTTCCTTCCTTCCTTCCTTCCTTCCTTCCTTCCTTCCTCCCTACCTATCTAATCTATCTATCCATCATCTCTGTCCATCTAGTTATCTACCTCTATATCTATTTATATGAATTGACACTGTAATTTATACAAAATTTTGTGATTTATTTTGTATTTTACATCCTCTCAGCAATGTTTGAGTTTAGAAGAAATTTATAACAGTTATTTTAACTTAGCTTTAATTGAGATATTTCAATGACTTCATATTTAAACTTTTGCATTATTACAACCGAAATTATGTGTTTTTAATTTTGATTTTAAAATGTACCTGTGTTATCTTGTATTAATGTTTGTTGATATTTCTCAGCCCTTGCATGAATAAAACTAGATTGTAGTTTGAGGACAGTATGATATTTTTTGGTCCTTTGTTCTGCTTATATGTTTTTGTTATTTTTGCTTGTTTTTTGCAAAGTAACAAATTACTACAATGGGCCTAAGTAGAAATTTATGTACATTTATATTGTTTGATACTATAAACATATCCAAACTATATGCCTAAATTTTTCTTTTTTGGCTTGGATACACTGCTTAAGTATATACTAGATACTGAATAGTTTTAAAAAATAACAGATTGTTATTTCTGAGCTAATTCTTTTTGCTTTCTTATACAGAAATTCCAATTACTTGAATAATACATTATTTCCAGAATTATAAAAATAACACCATAATGTTCTATAGAGCTGATACTTTCTTATGCTTCTGAGGAAACATAGAAATTTTCTGGTATTTTCTTCTTTTTCTTCATTTCTAGAGATCTGTTTCTTCTCCTATCTTCAGGCAATATTTCCCTTCTGTATAGCTATAGAATTTCTCCATTGCTCCTGTTTCTAGTCATAAAGAATGTGTTTGAGTTGATTTTCAACCATTTCATTGACCATGGAGATACTGTTAGAATCCGCCTTTTATGTCTACAATTGGACAGCAGTACAAAGGTGCCCAATTCCTAGTCCTGCCTCAAATTACTAGCTAGAATTTATCTAATTGCTTCTTCTAGAGCTAAAAGCCTCTTCTATCACCCCTCTCCCAATCCTCACAACGTTTCTGATTATGAACATAATACTACGAAGTTATCTATATCCTCCTTCATGAAATGAATTATAGGCTATGCATGAAAAATCATAGTCTTGCATACAACCTTCTATTTCCTGTTATGCCTTCTTGTTGAAATTGGACCCTTTCAATGCATTTAGAAAGGAAGGTACTGAGGGTGGTAGGTTGAATAAGAGGAAAGCTTGGCAGTAGTGATTGATGTTCTGCTGTACTTTCTGAATGAAGCCGACTTCCATTCTTCAATGGAAGGATATAGAATGGGGAAGGGGCTAACACTTCTTTGGCACGCCTCTCTGTTAGTGGTACTCTGCATACCATTGAAAGGAGAGTTTACTTTAGAATTTAATTTCTTAATCTGTTTCAATATTTTAGGAAATTACTTTCAAAGCTTTATAAATGTTTTCCTGTTTTCATTAGCGTTGACGGCTATTACACTCTTTTATCTTTTTCTATGTCTCCATAAATATTTTAGAAAGAAGAAATTATGGAACTTTAGCTTGATGTCATCTTTACTTGGATTTTTACCTTATGCAGAGGAAACAAGAAGAGCCAAGTTGAAAATGTGAGAAAATGGGATATTTCTGGGAAATAGCTATATACTAGGAGTTATACAATTATATTTTGGATTATTAAATGGTGATCCATTAATATTTTTTTCACCCAAAATTTGGCATTAATAAGCTGTATTTAATAAAAATTTTTCTGACCACAACGGGTAGAATTAATCCAATGAGTCAAGGATTTATGAAGTAAATTGCTACGGTTGAAGCTAGGGGAGATTCCAGGCAGCATTAGACGGAGACATTTATTACAATATGTAGGAAATCAAATTGTACAATGCTTAGTTGTCAGAATCAGACTGATTGTCAACTTACTAATTCATACCAAACCACCTAATAACCGTGTGATCTTGGGCATGCTTCTTAACATCTCTGTGCCTCAGTATCCTCAGAATTGGGGGTGTTCATTAGATGTCCTTTACAGGATAGTTAATTGTGCCAATAATAAGAGCTCAGTAATGTAAGCCATTATTATTACTCACATATTAGAACTTTCTTGAAAATTAGCTCACTATAAGTAATAATGACAAAAGTAGAGTAACTCCTTTGAATACTGAGCTTTCTACCCAAAAAGTGTGATAATTACATATTTGCATTTTTCCTGCTCAGCCAGCTAGGCTTGGTGGGAAATAGTCCTTAAATTGTCATTAGTGTGCTCAGGACTCCAGTTAGTCCTTCAGTGTTGTCATCTGATCTCTGGTCTGTTTAAACAAAATTGTATTTGATATATGGATATATTGGCTATTTTTTCCTCATAAACTCTGAAAAGTAAATCCTGTGTCTATTTTACAAGCATTTGACTCTACTTGTGAACCTTTGTTTTTGCTGCTTTTTTTGTGTGTGAATTTGAGAGCTTTGATTTCTCTGCTATGCTAATAAAACTGTTTTCGTTTGTGTATTTTTCATTAATTTATGAGGGTGAAGAGAATGAGACAGTATAGTACATCCTTTGTTTAATTTTTTTCTAAGATGCAATTGAAGGTGTGCAAATAAATATGATTTTCTTGTTAGAGGCAAGTGGTAAGCTTTTCCTATTAAGCGCCCTCTTGGACACTTGTAAAAACAGAGAATACCTATCCTGGAACTTCCCTCAGTATTTCATTACTTTGAGAGAGATCAGTAAATGTTAGAGATTACAGCAAATCTGCCTTGTGAAGTTAAGAATTTCTCTTGCATGTTAGAATTCTGATACCTTAGCCTGGTATCCAGGAACCACAGTTATTTGATCAGCTCAACATGTTAGAAGAACATCTGTGTCTTTTGCAATTTAAAGTGAGAGAGTACAATTGATTGCTTCAAGAAATGTGCCTGTTTATGCATACGATAACTAGGTGTCAAATGTCTCTAGAGCAGAGTACAAGTCTGTGAAAAGCACAATAATTCTCAGGAAGAGAAGCTATATTTAGTTAATAGCAATAATATTAATACTAAAAAGAGTTAACATTTAAGTACTTACCATTTGCCAGGTACTATCTTAACTCGTTCAGTCTCTATGATAATAAAATTAGTATTGTTATTTTCATTATTTCACAAAAGAAAAGATTTAAAATCTTGCCCAGACCATTCAGATGGAAAATAAACTACTTGAACATAGACATTCTGATTCAAAAGTCCTACACACATCGTCCTAATAACCCAAATGTGTAAACAGCTTTAGTCCAAAAGTGACTCCTTGAAAATGATGGAATATAAAAAGATGTCATCACTGCTGTGGAAGAAAGCCATTCATCCTTTCTCTAATTCAAAAATGACAAAGTAGAGAAACTAGCCATTTTAACTGGAAGATGGTAGGGACAAAAATAAAAATACTTAATAGGAATAAAATGACATTTGGTTTTGAAATGAGACAAATAGTAAATTATTTTATGAGCAAAAGTGATCACAGTTGATGGCAACTTTTAACTCAATTTAAAAAAATAAACTTTAGTGAGGAAGCGTTTATATATAATAATACCAACTTTAAGTGTGTAACTCAATGAGTTTTGAAAAAGACATATACATATTGAAAAATACATATAGTCAAATACAACATATAAACTGTATCTTCTTTTTTTTCATGGAAATTAACCTTTGTTACATAAGTTGGAATTTTTTTTTTTTCCCAGTTTGTCATTTGGCTTTTGACTGTGCTTGTAGTAGTTTTTGCTATGCAGAAATATTTACCTTTAAACCTCAAAAATTTAACTTATGTCCTTTTGCACTAAATCATCTCTCTCAATCTCTCACCTCTGGCAACCACTGATATGTTATGTCTCTGCATAGCTTTTCCTTTTTCTAGAATTTTATAAAAATGGAAATATGCAGTATGTTGTTCTTTGTGTCTGGCTTCTTTTAGTTAGCATAATGCTTTGTATATATACCTATGTTGTGTGCATCAGTAGTTTGTTTCTTTTTATTGCTTTTTATCATAAAAATATGCCTCCATTTATTTATCCATTTACAAGTTAATGGGCGTTTGGTTTGTTTCCAGTATTTGACTCTTACCAATAAAGGTGCTTTGAACCTCTGAGTGCATATTTTTGTGTGGGCCTAGTTATTTATTTTTATTAGATAAATGTCTAGGAGTGAGATTTCTGGGTCACACAGAAAGTGTATTTAACTTTATAAGAAACTGCCAAACCATTTAACTAAAAAGGATGTGCTATTTTGTATTCCAATCAGCAATATATGAGAGAAGAACTTTATCCAACACTTGATATTGCCCAACTTTTAAATTTTAGCCATTTTAGGCATGTAGTGGTTGCTCATTGTGGTTTTAATTTTATTTTCCTAATTATTAATGATGTTGAACATATTTTTGCATCCGTGTTATTTGTAGAATTCTTTTATTAATGGATTTTTGAGATATAATTTATGTACTATAAAAGCCACCCATTGAAAGTATACAATTCAGTGGGTTTATGTATATGTACAAAGTTGTGCAATTATTACCATAACCTAATTTTAGAATATTTTTATCATCCCCCAAAAGTTAGGCAACCACTAATCCATTTTCTGTTTCCTGGGTTTATGTATATGTACAAAGTTGTGCAATTATTACCATAACCTAATTTTAGAATATTTTATCATCCCCCAAAAGTTAGGCAACCACTAATCCATTTTCTGTTTCTATAGATTCACTTATTCTGAACATTTCATATAATGAAATTATATAATACATCATCTTTTCTGA
>NW_007730602.1:168850-187503 GCF_000696425.1 Galeopterus variegatus
CTGGCAACGGATCGCAACCCTCAGTGTCGTCCCCGTACCGGACCGGGACCGGCAACGGGATGGCAACCGTCGGTGTCGCCCCCGCGCCTCGCTCAGCCAGTGAGCGGGAACTGGTCTGTATGTGGGATCCGAACCCTCGGCGGGAGCGCCGCCGCGCTTCTCAAGCGGCGCACTAGCGCAGTGCGCCACCGGGCTGGCCCATGTTGTTTGTGATTTTTATGCCTGATAAGAAATCTTTGTTTAACCCAAGATCACAAGTATTTTCTCTTTTGCTTTCTACAAGAAGTTTTATAGTCTTAATTAATATATTTAAGTCTACTGTCTGTTATGAATTAACTTTTGTATATGGTATGAGATATGGATCAAGATTTATTTTCTTTTGCATATGGATATCCAGTTGTACCAGAACCACTTATTGGGGGAAAAAACGAACCAAACAAAACTATCCTCTTCCCATTGAACTACTTAGATTTCTTTGTTGAAAATCAATTGACCAAATGTGTTTGTTTCTATGTCGGAACTCTGTATTCTTTTCATTGATCTGTTTGTGTACCTTTACACTAGTACCACATTCTCTTGATTACCACAAATTTATTATATCTCTTGAAATAGGTACATAAGTACTTCAACTTTATTTTGCTTTTCAAAGTTATTTTGGCTATTCCAGTTTCTCTCATTTGCATATAAATTTAACAAGAGCTTTTCAAGTTATGCCAAAAATAAGCCTGTGAGGACTTTGATAGGGATTACATTAAATCTATAGTTCAATTTGGGGGAGTTTGCACCCTAACAATACTGAGTCTTCTGAATAATGAACATGCTATATATCTCCATTTTTAAATTTTGTATTCATTCACAATGTTTTGTGGTTTTCATTTACAGATCTTACACTTATGTAGTTAAATTCATTCCTAAGTATTTCATATTTTCATTTGGTATTGTAAATGCCAATTTTTTTCAATTCCAACTTCCATTTCTTCATTGTTTTGGTATAGAGAGAGTTAAATTTTGTACAGCGACCTCATACACTTTGACATTGCTAAACTTGTTTGTTCTAGACACTATCATGTTCATGTTAGGATTTTCTTCATAAACAATCATGTTATCTGTGACTAAAGACAATTCACTTCCTCCTCTCCAATCTGTATGCCTTTTATTTCCTTTATTTGCCATATTGCATTGACGAAGTACTCTGTTGTAATGTAGAATTAAAGTGGTATAAACAGTTCTATAATATGTCGAGTCTTGAGGGACAGCATTTGGCTTCCAACTATGAATTTTGATGTTACCTGTAATTTTTTTATACCTGCCTTTGATTAGGTTGAGGGAGTTCCCTTCTATTCCTAGTTTGTTGATAGTTTTTTTCTTTTAATCATGAATGTCTGTGAATTTTGCCAAATTCTTTTTTTTGCATCTATTGAGATGATTGTATGTTGTTTTTCTTCTCAGTGCATTAATATGGTGAATTGCATTGTTCAATTTTTAAATATTAAGCCAATGACGTATCCTGAGATAAACCACTCTTGGTAATGATCCCAACTCTTTGTATATATTGCTGGATTCTGGTTTTTTTTTTTTTTTATTGAAGAATATTTGCATGTAAATTAAGGTGAGTTTAGTGTCTAGTTCGGTATCTAGTAATGTCTTTGTCTGGGTTTTGTATCAGGATATGTCTGAACTTATAAAAATAAGATGGGAAGACTGTTTTCTGAAGAATTTGTGTAAAATTACTATTATTTCTTCTATAAACGTTTGATCAAATTAACAGTGAATTCATCTCAGCCTAGAAGGAGAAGAATTTTAAACCTAGATTCAATTTACTTAAAAAGCTATTCAGGGGCCGACCCTGTGGCTCACTCGGGAGAGTGCGGGGCTGGGAGCGCAGCAGCACTCCCGCTGCGGGTTTGGATCCTATATAGGGATGGCCGGTGCACTCACTGGCTGAGCGTGGTGCGGGCGACACCAAGTCAAGGGTTGCGATCCCCTTACCAGTCTCAAAAAAAAAAAAAAAAAAAAGCTATTCAGGTTATGTTTTCTGCTCTTGTAAGCTTTGGCAGCTTGTATCTGGCAATAATTTGTGCATTTCATCTTCACTGTAAACTTATAGGCTAAAACTATTTAAAATATTCTGTATTAACCTTTTGATGCTTGTAGAATATGTAGCAATGTTTGTAGTATCTTTAGTTTGTGTATCCTCTTTGTTCTGATTAATATGACTACACTTTATAAATTTTAATCACCTTTGTGAAGAACCAGCTTATGGTTCCATTGTTTTTCTCTATAGCTTCTGCTTTTATTTCATTCTTCTGGCTTTTATTATTATCATTTCTTTCCTTCTGTTTATTTTTTTTTAATTTGCTTTCCCCCCCTAGTTTCTTCAGGTAAAAGATACAATAATTGATATTATAACTTTCTTTTTTTCCAATATAAGCTTTTAAAATTATATTTTTTCATCTAAACATTGCTTAGCTGCATTCAAAAAATATTGACATGTTGTATTTTGATTTTCATTTGATTCAGAATAACTTTTAGTTTTACCTTTAATTTCTTTATTAATTATTGTGTTATTAGAAATATGTTGATCAACTTCTGAATATTTGGGAATTTTCCATACTTCATCTTTTTTATTTCTAGTATTTCATTTGGCCAGAGAATATATTTTGCATAAGTTAAATCCATTTCAATTAATATTTATTCTGTGGCTCTGAATGTGGTCTATCTTGGTAAATCTTCCATGTTACTAAAAGAGAATGTGCATTTAATGTGATTTTTTAGTGGAGTGTTCTATGAACACAAAAATGTGCAAGTTAGTTAACAGTATTGCTCAAGTCTTCTATATCCTTACTGATTTTCTGGCTGCCTGTTTAATGATTATCCTCAGTGATAATCAGAGATATGTCTATTCTTCTTCTCATGAAATTTTGCTTTGTATGGTTTCAAGCTTTGTTATTGGGTCCACACACATTTAAGACTGTATGTCCTTATGATGAAATAACCCCATTGATAATCAGAGATATGTCTATTCTTCTTCTCATGAAATTTTGCTTTGTATGGTTTCAACCTTTGTTATTGGGTCCACACACATTTAAGACTGTATGTCCTTATGATGAAATAACCCCATTGTCTTGATTAAACCTCTTTCTTTGTCAATGGTAATACCTCTTGTTCTTTGATGTACTTTGTCTAGTGTTGTTATAGCAACTCCAGCTTTCTTTTGATTTTTGTTTTGTTGTTATTTCTTTTTAAGTCTTTCTACTTTTAACTTCTCTGAGTCTTTATATTTAAAGTAGATTTCTTACAGGCAGAATATAATTAGTCCTTGCTTTTTAAACCACTTTGATAATCTGTGTCTTTTAGTTGGAGTGCTCAGACATTTTTGATAAGATAGGATTTAAGTCTAACTTCTTTAAATTTGTTTCTATTTGTCCTACCTGTTCTTTGTTCCTTCTCTTTTTTTGGATTAATTATGTATTTTTGATGATTTCTGTTCATTCCCTCCATTGCCTGAAGAGCTTTAACGCTTACTTTTATTAGTTTAGTGGTTGCTTCAGGTTTTGCAATATGCATCTTTAGCTTTGCATAGCCTACTTTCAAATATTATAATACTTCATATATAATACAAGTGCCTTACCAAAGGGCACTTCAACTTCCCTCATGATTCTATATGATAGCGGTCATAACATTTTGCTTCTGCTTTTGTGAGAAACTTCAAAATATATTGCTATTATATTTGTGTCAATCAGTTACTGATCAAAGAGATTTAAAATAACAAGCTCTTTTATATTTGCTAACATATTTACCATTTTTAGCGCTTGTCATTTCTTTGAGCAAAGGAAAATTTCCTTGTGGCATCATTTTCCTTCTACCTTAAGAACATTCTCTTGCATTTCTTTTAATGCAAGATTGTTGATAATAAATTCTTTCAACTTTTGTTTAACAGAAAATGTATTTATTTTGCTTCCTTTTTGAAAAACAGTGACATTAAATTTGGGGAAAGAGACATCTTTAACATGCTCCATTTTATGACTTAGAAACTCAGTATATATTTGTTTAACAATATATTTTTGTAGATTTAAAAAAATATATATCCCTAATTTTTCTTGTCAGGATTATTCGTATCTATTTTTTTATATTTATGCAACTACTGTGAATGCATTTATTACAGATTATTTTTGGCTTCATAAAAGCTAACAGTTTAACATTTATTTTTCATTTGGCTGCCCTTGTCAAGGACCTGAGTGAGTCTGAGAATTTTACAAGTCTGATGTGGGTAGATAAGAGTAAGGGAACTGACTCTTTTCATGAAATAAACCTGTTTATCAGTGGGACAGGAACTCTCATTTCTGGTTGATGCAACCTTAGATCTCTGAGCCATTGGCAAGCAGTGCCACTAACGAGAAGTCTCCTTACAGACTGAATAGAACTATAATACTCTGTTAATTATAATATGCATATGTTCCTCCAAATATTTCTTTATCCAATTCTATGAACTGTTTTTACAAGGTAAAACAGTTTTCTTCTTTTTCCTGGTTTTCAGTGACAATTCAGTAAGGATAATTTAGGGTTCTTGGTTAGATATCCCTTTGAAAAGGAAGTCTCAAAAAACATTGTTAGAGCATCACCAAACCAAAGAAGAAAGTTTCAAAGAAAAAGCATCAGAACACTATTTTCAGGAATTCCATTCAGTTAACACCAAGATGTTCTAATTCAATGAAGCATTTTTTCAGGTGCTGTGAATTTCATTGTGCAAAACGTGCATGTTCCATGCTCTTGAGAAGCTCTTTGCTTTACATGAGAATAACTTTATGGTTTAGCTCTTTGAAGAATACTTCTAGGAACATCCTATCTAAAGTACTTTTCAGTTTTATTGAATCACTTCGTTTGGTTCTCATTAATGCATTTATTCCTCTCAAAATGTGTCTTGCACACTAACTTGCCTACTTACATTTATCATGTCTCCTTCATTAGAATATAAGCTCCATGAGAGCAGGACCTTGCATATCTTATTCACTTTTGTATTGTTAGTGCCTAAAATAGTGTGTAGCCTATAGTAGGTATACAACGAATGGTTTTTGGATAAATAAATATGTAATGAATGTGCTTATTATAAGTGCCATATGTTCTATTAAAGAGCAGAGCATAAAATGTTAATTTTGCCAGGGATATTGGGATGAAGGGAATATGTTGAAACACTTCAAAGGAAATGCATTTGAGCTGGACTCTGCAGGATAATAGTAATTTATACAGAGGGAAAGAGTGGGAATGATAATTGTCTTAGGTTAGGCTCCCTGGAAGCACAACCTAAGACAAGGGTTCAGGTATGCGTGATTTATTAATGGAGTGCTCCTTTGGAAAAATCTATAATGGAGTGTGGAGGGTATAACAGGGAAGGGAAAGGAGCTCCCCAGACATATGGTCTCAAGTAAAGTCTAACCTTGGCTCATCCATGGGGAGCTCTTGAGAATGAAGTTCACTTATATGCATCTCTGAATAGCCAGGGCAAGTCTTTGGAGGAAGCATCAGGTGTACACCAATAGTTTTAGGCCTACAGCAGCTGGGGATGTCGACACTGGCTGGTAAAGTGGATCTGGGTGGAGTACCAGAAACATCTACTACAGTAATCATAGTTGGGGAACAAGAGCAGAGGCAGAGAGATAAAAAACTCTATGGTGTGTTAGAAAAGAAGGATACTCAAATATGATATCATTTGATTTTAAATTACTGTTCAGAGTAAACCAAAATTGAAAATGTATACTGTGACCTAATAACAGTTAATTCATTGTTATCTAAAATATTGCTAAACATGTGCTACTCAAATTCAGCAGCACACGTGCTAACTAGCTAAAGAGCTAACTTACTAACTAATAATAAATAATAAAGTAACATTTTAATAAAGGTGTTTTCACTCATGCTGTAGTCTTTTTTGGAGAAATCAACCACTTGTGCAGAATTCTAGGTGTCATATATTGCCCAAGAGTTTCAGTTCCTTAACTCCTGTTTTAAATGAATAATTTTCAATAGCTGCTGCTCCAGATGGCAGAAATCTTTTGAGAACCACCATACACAATTTTAATCAAGACAAATTCTACTCTTTTCTGAATTCAAATGGATCACTTTAAAATTATAATTGAAATACTTCCATAAGTTGATTTTTTATTTAAAATGTCTCTAAGAACTTCAGACCTAAAGAGAATTAATTTGGGGATTTGAAAATTACTTTGTACAAGAAAACATAAAGTACACAATATTTATAAAAGAATAAGGTTGGGAAACTTGTTAGAATACGTAAAGGCAAAAAGGTATGTCTTGATATGAACTGAAAAGACAGAAACAAAATACTGCCCCCCCCGGCCCCATTTTCTTAACAAGAGGAAATGAGCGTTTCTGAACAGGGGTTTTGCAAATTAGAATACGTAAAGGCAAAAAGGTATGTCTTGATATGAACTGAAAAGACAGAAACAAAATACTGCCCCCCCGGCCCCATTTTCTTAACAAGAGGAAATGAGCGTTTCTGAACAGGGGTTTTGCAAATAAAATGCTTCACTTATAATTTCAGCAGATTCTAAATAACTAGGGCCAAGATTATGATTCCAGCAGATTTCAGAGCAAAGATAAACTGTTACTTGTCATCACTAAAAATATGCTATCTGGTTAGACTGAATGAGAGACGATGGTTTAGCAGTCAAAAGACAGCTATCTCCTAAGATTATTTTTTTTTCATTTAAATTATCATCACATGTAAGACTGTTCTTATCTTTTATGGGCCTAGTGTCTATACGGTCTTCATTTCAAAAGAATTTAATATTGAAGCACTGGGGATAAAAAAAGGTGTGAAGTTTCTCTCTAAACTTCCAAATCTAAATCCGTCTGAGCTCTTAGGCTTTACATGAGTAAAATGGTGAATAATACCTACCCAGGTGACTAGAAGAATTACCATCTAAAATGGGATTCAAGTGATTGAATTTCTCTTTCTCTTTCTGTCTCCTTCTCTTGGTTACTGGTGCATTTTTCTTATATTAAAAATTGTGTTATTAACTTCTTCCATTTAGGTGAAAATTCTTACATATCACTTACATTAATGCATGAGTATCAATTAAGTGTAGCATAACAATTAGGTGCATAGACACTGGAGGCAGACTGTTCAAATCACAGCTCCAACATTTAGTAGCCATGTGACATTAGGCAAATTACTTATGGATTCTACACCCCTGTTTATGGATCTATAAAATGGAGTAAACAATAGAATAAATCTCACGTATGTGCGTGTATGCATGCATGCACGCATGCAAAGATTAAATGGATTAACATTTGTAATGTGTAGCAAGAGAATTTATTGCACTACAAAGGTACTTCAAAAAGTTTGTGGAAAAATAGAATGAAGGGGTAATATGAATCTTTCCATAAACTTTTTGAAGTACCCTTGTAGCATTGTAATTGATCCATCTCTGACTCTTGGAATCTTGTAATTGTCATTTCATTGATTATTTCATTTATGTTAGAGAGTATGACATCTTTCAATGTGTCAGAACCTCAGTACACGTTCAATAAATATTTAGTAAAGGAATAGACAAACTTAAAAGTCATAAGCCCACCTACTCTTTGTCTGGAGAAGCTATAAGAATTGAGTAAGAGTTCCTTTTCTGACTATATAATTATATATCCACAAATGATTTTATGTCAGTTTAACCTGATTTCATCATCATAGTCTGCACAACTCCTTAATAGTTATTGATTGGAAAAGAAATCACTGTCAGCAGGTATGCAATCCATTCTTGCCCTTTCCATGGGAGAGGGTATGGTGGTACCACAAGTGAAGGAAGGAAAGAAGGAAAGGAAGGATGGGGGGTTCACAGAGGGAGAGAAAGCTTTCACCTGCCTTGTCATGCCGACCCTCATGTTCAGGTATCCTTGCCCTTTGCCTCTCTACTCTTCTGTACACTTTGATTTGCCTAAGGAGGCCAGTTCATTGACCTTTGTTTTACCAAAATATCTGGTTGAGTGTTCATGACAGAATACATGACATTCTGTCCACCTTGCTCATCCAGATAACACCTTAAAGCAAATTCCACATTTATCTGGAGTATACCTTAGTCTGTTTGTGCTTGATACAACAAAATACCCAAGACTGAGTAAAACATATAGGACAGAAACTTATTTCTCAAATTCTAATGGCAGGGAAGTCCAAGATCAAGACACCAGCAGTTTGGTGTCTGGTAGGGGCTGCGCTCCCTGCTCTGAAAATGGTGCCTTGTTGCTGTGTCCTTCAGAAGGTGATGCATGCTGTGCCCACACAAATCAGAAGGCAGAAGGACAAAGGGAATGAACTCGCTCCCCCAAGCCCTCTCATTAGGGCCCTAATTCCATCCATGAGGGCTCAGCCCTTATGACTTAATTACCCCCCTAAAGTTCCCATCTCTTAATACTATCATATTAGCTATTAAGTTTCAACATATGACTTTTAAGGGCCTTTCAGATCATACCAGGGTATTAGTATTCATGGGGCCAAACCTATCAAGGCTGAAGTAGAAAGTGATTTATTAGATGGGAGACAAATAGGGTTGTGCAGAGAAGGAACTATAGATATCTATTCAAAACAAAATTTCTATGACTTGCTGCCACAATTTCAGCTAAGTTCAGATAAGAATGTGAAAAAAGATTAAAGATAAAGAAGTCAGACATCTGTCTTTCTCCTCTGAACTTCCTTTTGCTCCTCATGTGATATCTAAGTCCAGTACTATTGCTTAAACAGTTTGTGGCTTGGACAGATCTACAACAGATGTTAAGAAAAGAAAGATATTCTATTTCTTTCTTTCTTAACCAGGCATGTGAATAAAACTGCATGCATGCTTGCTCTCATGCCCATGGGTGTGTGCTGACTTCTGTGCTTTGGATTTACTCATTCACCTATTGGAATGGTAAGATTTAAAATATCGACCTGGGGGCCGGCCCGGTGGCGCACTGCTACAGTGCGCCGCTTGGGAGTGCGGCGGCGCTCCCGCCGAGGGTTCGGATCCCACATACAGACTGGCCGCTCACTGGCTGAGCGAGGTGTGGGAGCAACGCCGAGGGTTGCGATCCCGTTGCCGGTCCCGGTCCGGTGCAGGCGCAACACTGAGGGTTGCGATCCGTTGCCGGACACGAAAAAAGACAAAAAGGAAAAAAAAAAAACAAACATAAAATATCGACCTGAACACTAAGGAAACATGGCAGGTCTTTTTGCTGTCTTTGGTTTGAGAATTTATAGAGGGGAAAAAATTAAAAAAAAAAAAAAAAACTACAGTGAACAGGAGTTTTATATTGGGACTTTTAGCCAAATATCTAACTAATGTAAATGTATACTTGACTCTGTTTTCAATTATTTCCTACCCATATATATATATTTCTTTCAAAAACCTGGCAGGTAGGAGAAATAGTTGGGTCAGAATTTAAATATTAATGGTCCTATGTACAAAATACCACTATCATGTGACATTTTATGGTATTTCAACCTAACTCTTACTTCTAGCAAAAGTAGCATTATAGCATTCTTTAAATATGGGTATAGGAATGTTTTCTTGCCTCTTCTTTTCTCTTAAGGTAGTCCTAAATTGAATTCATAGTATGAGTGTTCCTTTAAGCTCCCAATCTTGTCCAAATCACTGTATACACATGGCTATAGCAATGAATTCAAGTACAACAGGAAAACACTGTCAAAGAAAGTAAATTGCATGAACAGGACAGTAGAGAAAGGTTCACAGAATATGGCATAACTACAGTGACTTGTTTCCTCCCATTCTAAGAAAGAGAATACAGTGAGAGCTGGGGGTATGCCTTGTCTTTTGCTAGTGTTTAATATTTTAATTCCCCCTCAACACCTGGAAGCTTGAAAAACAAGCCTGACTTTCTTCTGAATTATGATCAGACAGGGACATACTTTTGTTACATCAGTAGAAAAAAAATCCAAGAATGGATTTGGAATGATTAAAAACCAGATCAAGAAGAGAGTCCCCAATTTTCTTCTGAATTATGATCAGACAGGGACATACTTTTGTTACATCAGTAGAAAAAAAAATCCAAGAATGGATTTGGAATGATTAAAAACCAGATCAAGAAGAGAGTCCCCAATGCATTTCACTAGTATTAACACAACAGATTTACTCATAAATCTCCTATAATTCTATTTGGCTTCTGTAGACAGGCTAAGTCTCCTGAGTTTTATCTCAATAAATGTTTAATTTGTCTCATTTCTGGCTCTGTGGGAGATTTTCTGATGGTTGTCTACGTTTTCTAAAGCATCTATTTTTAGAATGATAGCCCATATTTTCATTTGACACTTAAAATGCCTACTTCTAAAGAAAGCAGTGGGGGATTTTTAGTTGACTAATGTAAATTTGAGCTTAGAGAACTCTGAGGTTTATGTCAATTACTGAAAGAGAAAACACCAATAACTAAAGGAAATCAAAATTTGTTGAGAATTTATACATCAGAGGTAAATAATCTGTACATAAAAATGGAAAATAACGTGTTTAGTTAATCGAAGAATGTTTCCACTGTGAAGAAGCAGCAAAAGGATTATCTTCATTGCCTGAAGCCTGTCGGTTATTGTACTTAATGAGAAAAGTGAATAACAAAAGAATACCACTTCATAAAATGGAACAAAAGTGATTTTTATTTATGAACTATCTCCTAGAAAGCCTTGAGATTTGGAGGTGAATTCCCATGTGTTAATGTGAAAACAGTCTGTATTGGCATTGAAGAGCTCTCCAAAGGGCAAAGAAAATGAAGTAAACAGATGGGTAAACATATAGAAAGATAACTATATAATATTATACATGGTGCCCATTATCTCAATTATCTACACAGACTCTAGATTTTTTTTCCTTGTGTGGAATTCAAACATATTTAAAAAATATTTTCTAAAGTAACTTAGAGGTTTCATTTATTTTTCTTCTTTAGCCAACTTATTTCACTTTCACTGTAATTATCTATTACTGTCTTTAAGCAGAAAATGTTTACAAGTACCTTTAATGCATAGTGCCTTGGGTGCTCAGGCTCACACTATCTTCATAAATGAAATGTGATAGGCTATGTGGTCTCTATTTTACAACTATACATCACAAGAGTAACATAAAAACAAACAAAAATCAATAGTAAACTGATTTTGCAAAAAAATCTGAATAGTTGACTTAGCTCTTCAGCTTGAACTAGACCTGCACCTCTCTCCATATTACAAAATCAACTCAAAATGAATTAAAGACTTAAGTATAAGANTACTTTGTACAAGAAAACATAAAGTACACAATATTTATAAAAGAATAAGGTTGGGAAACTTGTTAGAATACGTAAAGGCAAAAAGGTATGTCTTGATATGAACTGAAAAGACAGAAACAAAATACTGCCCCCCCGGCCCCATTTTCTTAACAAGAGGAAATGAGCGTTTCTGAACAGGGGTTTTGCAAATAAAATGCTTCACTTATAATTTCAGCAGATTCTAAATAACTAGGGCCAAGATTATGATTCCAGCAGATTTCAGAGCAAAGATAAACTGTTACTTGTCATCACTAAAAATATGCTATCTGGTTAGACTGAATGAGAGACGATGGTTTAGCAGTCAAAAGACAGCTATCTCCTAAGATTATTTTTTTTTCATTTAAATTATCATCACATGTAAGACTGTTCTTATCTTTTATGGGCCTAGTGTCTATACGGTCTTCATTTCAAAAGAATTTAATATTGAAGCACTGGGGATAAAAAAAGGTGTGAAGTTTCTCTCTAAACTTCCAAATCTAAATCCGTCTGAGCTCTTAGGCTTTACATGAGTAAAATGGTGAATAATACCTACCCAGGTGACTAGAAGAATTACCATCTAAAATGGGATTCAAGTGATTGAATTTCTCTTTCTCTTTCTGTCTCCTTCTCTTGGTTACTGGTGCATTTTTCTTATATTAAAAATTGTGTTATTAACTTCTTCCATTTAGGTGAAAATTCTTACATATCACTTACATTAATGCATGAGTATCAATTAAGTGTAGCATAACAATTAGGTGCATAGACACTGGAGGCAGACTGTTCAAATCACAGCTCCAACATTTAGTAGCCATGTGACATTAGGCAAATTACTTATGGATTCTACACCCCTGTTTATGGATCTATAAAATGGAGTAAACAATAGAATAAATCTCACGTATGTGCGTGTATGCATGCATGCACGCATGCAAAGATTAAATGGATTAACATTTGTAATGTGTAGCAAGAGAATTTATTGCACTACAAAGGTACTTCAAAAAGTTTGTGGAAAAATAGAATGAAGGGGTAATATGAATCTTTCCATAAACTTTTTGAAGTACCCTTGTAGCATTGTAATTGATCCATCTCTGACTCTTGGAATCTTGTAATTGTCATTTCATTGATTATTTCATTTATGTTAGAGAGTATGACATCTTTCAATGTGTCAGAACCTCAGTACACGTTCAATAAATATTTAGTAAAGGAATAGACAAACTTAAAAGTCATAAGCCCACCTACTCTTTGTCTGGAGAAGCTATAAGAATTGAGTAAGAGTTCCTTTTCTGACTATATAATTATATATCCACAAATGATTTTATGTCAGTTTAACCTGATTTCATCATCATAGTCTGCACAACTCCTTAATAGTTATTGATTGGAAAAGAAATCACTGTCAGCAGGTATGCAATCCATTCTTGCCCTTTCCATGGGAGAGGGTATGGTGGTACCACAAGTGAAGGAAGGAAAGAAGGAAAGGAAGGATGGGGGGTTCACAGAGGGAGAGAAAGCTTTCACCTGCCTTGTCATGCCGACCCTCATGTTCAGGTATCCTTGCCCTTTGCCTCTCTACTCTTCTGTACACTTTGATTTGCCTAAGGAGGCCAGTTCATTGACCTTTGTTTTACCAAAATATCTGGTTGAGTGTTCATGACAGAATACATGACATTCTGTCCACCTTGCTCATCCAGATAACACCTTAAAGCAAATTCCACATTTATCTGGAGTATACCTTAGTCTGTTTGTGCTTGATACAACAAAATACCCAAGACTGAGTAAAACATATAGGACAGAAACTTATTTCTCAAATTCTAATGGCAGGGAAGTCCAAGATCAAGACACCAGCAGTTTGGTGTCTGGTAGGGGCTGCGCTCCCTGCTCTGAAAATGGTGCCTTGTTGCTGTGTCCTTCAGAAGGTGATGCATGCTGTGCCCACACAAATCAGAAGGCAGAAGGACAAAGGGAATGAACTCGCTCCCCCAAGCCCTCTCATTAGGGCCCTAATTCCATCCATGAGGGCTCAGCCCTTATGACTTAATTACCCCCCTAAAGTTCCCATCTCTTAATACTATCATATTAGCTATTAAGTTTCAACATATGACTTTTAAGGGCCTTTCAGATCATACCAGGGTATTAGTATTCATGGGGCCAAACCTATCAAGGCTGAAGTAGAAAGTGATTTATTAGATGGGAGACAAATAGGGTTGTGCAGAGAAGGAACTATAGATATCTATTCAAAACAAAATTTCTATGACTTGCTGCCACAATTTCAGCTAAGTTCAGATAAGAATGTGAAAAAAGATTAAAGATAAAGAAGTCAGACATCTGTCTTTCTCCTCTGAACTTCCTTTTGCTCCTCATGTGATATCTAAGTCCAGTACTATTGCTTAAACAGTTTGTGGCTTGGACAGATCTACAACAGATGTTAAGAAAAGAAAGATATTCTATTTCTTTCTTTCTTAACCAGGCATGTGAATAAAACTGCATGCATGCTTGCTCTCATGCCCATGGGTGTGTGCTGACTTCTGTGCTTTGGATTTACTCATTCACCTATTGGAATGGTAAGATTTAAAATATCGACCTGGGGGCCGGCCCGGTGGCGCACTGCTACAGTGCGCCGCTTGGGAGTGCGGCGGCGCTCCCGGCGAGGGTTCGTATCCCACATACAGACTGGCCGCTCACTGGCTGAGCGGGGTGAGGGTGCAACGCCCAGGGTTGCGATCCCGTTGCCGGTCCCGGTCCGGTGCAGGCGCAACACTGAGGGTTGCGATCCGTTGCCGGACACGAAAAAAGACAAAAAGGAAAAAAAAAAAACAAACATAAAATATCGACCTGAACACTAAGGAAACATGGCAGGTCTTTTTGCTGTCTTTGGTTTGAGAATTTATAGAGGGGAAAAAATTAAAAAAAAAAAAAAAAACTACAGTGAACAGGAGTTTTATATTGGGACTTTTAGCCAAATATCTAACTAATGTAAATGTATACTTGACTCTGTTTTCAATTATTTCCTACCCATATATATATATTTCTTTCAAAAACCTGGCAGGTAGGAGAAATAGTTGGGTCAGAATTTAAATATTAATGGTCCTATGTACAAAATACCACTATCATGTGACATTTTATGGTATTTCAACCTAACTCTTACTTCTAGCAAAAGTAGCATTATAGCATTCTTTAAATATGGGTATAGGAATGTTTTCTTGCCTCTTCTTTTCTCTTAAGGTAGTCCTAAATTGAATTCATAGTATGAGTGTTCCTTTAAGCTCCCAATCTTGTCCAAATCACTGTATACACATGGCTATAGCAATGAATTCAAGTACAACAGGAAAACACTGTCAAAGAAAGTAAATTGCATGAACAGGACAGTAGAGAAAGGTTCACAGAATATGGCATAACTACAGTGACTTGTTTCCTCCCATTCTAAGAAAGAGAATACAGTGAGAGCTGGGGGTATGCCTTGTCTTTTGCTAGTGTTTAATATTTTAATTCCCCCTCAACACCTGGAAGCTTGAAAAACAAGCCTGACGTTCTTCTGAATTATGATCAGACAGGGACATACTTTTGTTACATCAGTAGAAAAAAAATCCAAGAATGGATTTGGAATGATTAAAAACCAGATCAAGAAGAGAGTCCCCAATGCATTTCACTAGTATTAACACAACAGATTTACTCATAAATCTCCTATAATTCTATTTGGCTTCTGTAGACAGGCTAAGTCTCCTGAGTTTTATCTCAATAAATGTTTAATTTGTCTCATTTCTGGCTCTGTGGGAGATTTTCTGATGGTTGTCTACGTTTTCTAAAGCATCTATTTTTAGAATGATAGCCCATATTTTCATTTGACACTTAAAATGCCTACTTCTAAAGAAAGCAGTGGGGGATTTTTAGTTGACTAATGTAAATTTGAGCTTAGAGAACTCTGAGGTTTATGTCAATTACTGAAAGAGAAAACACCAATAACTAAAGGAAATCAAAATTTGTTGAGAATTTATACATCAGAGGTAAATAATCTGTACATAAAAATGGAAAATAACGTGTTTAGTTAATCGAAGAATGTTTCCACTGTGAAGAAGCAGCAAAAGGATTATCTTCATTGCCTGAAGCCTGTCGGTTATTGTACTTAATGAGAAAAGTGAATAACAAAAGAATACCACTTCATAAAATGGAACAAAAGTGATTTTTATTTATGAACTATCTCCTAGAAAGCCTTGAGATTTGGAGGTGAATTCCCATGTGTTAATGTGAAAACAGTCTGTATTGGCATTGAAGAGCTCTCCAAAGGGCAAAGAAAATGAAGTAAACAGATGGGTAAACATATAGAAAGATAACTATATAATATTATACATGGTGCCCATTATCTCAATTATCTACACAGACTCTAGATTTTTTTTCCTTGTGTGGAATTCAAACATATTTAAAAAATATTTTCTAAAGTAACTTAGAGGTTTCATTTATTTTTCTTCTTTAGCCAACTTATTTCACTTTCACTGTAATTATCTATTACTGTCTTTAAGCAGAAAATGTTTACAAGTACCTTTAATGCATAGTGCCTTGGGTGCTCAGGCTCACACTATCTTCATAAATGAAATGTGATAGGCTATGTGGTCTCTATTTTACAACTATACATCACAAGAGTAACATAAAAACAAACAAAAATCAATAGTAAACTGATTTTGCAAAAAAATCTGAATAGTTGACTTAGCTCTTCAGCTTGAACTAGACCTGCACCTCTCTCCATATTACAAAATCAACTCAAAATGAATTAAAGACTTAAGTATAAGACTTGAAACTATAAAGTTATTAAAGGAAAACATGAGAGAAACACTTTAGGGAGTAGGACTGAGCAAAGACTTTACGAATAAGACCCTAAAAGCACAGGAAACAGAAGCAAAAATAAATAAATGTGATTTTATCAAAAAAGCTTCTTCACAGCAAAGGAAACAATAAAGTGAAAAGACAACCTACACAATGGGAGAAAATATTGGCAAATTGTATATCTGAGAAGAGATTAATATGCAGAATATACAAGGAACTCAAACAGCTACACAGTAAAGGAACATATAACCCAACTAAAAAATGGGCAAAGGACCTGAATAGATATTTTGCAAAGAAAGATATACAAATGACCAACAGGTACTTGAAGTTCACTTTTATCCTGGTATTAGAGTAAATGAACAACTGCCTAAATGCAAGGTAGCCCGAATCTTTCTGAGATGGTTTAAGTGTGGGAATGCTTCAATTAATTGTTAATTTCATAATACATAAAAATGCAAAGATTTATAAGGTTTTAATTTCTCTTGTTATTCTAATCACCTGATGATGAGGAAAACATCTAGGGCTTAGTTAAAGTCACATTGTCCTCACCATTTCTAAGACCTCATTTGAAAGATTTAGTCTGGAAATTCAGGAAATCTAGGCCACACTTTTGCTTTTGCAAATCTGGAATCTAGAATGGGGAATTGGGATAGTTGACATTAAAGCACTAGTATTTAATTTCATGTACTTCTCTGTGTTTCTTTGCATGAAAACACTTAAATTATTAACAATACTATTATGAGCACTCGAAAGGCTATTATAATGGTACATACAGGCTAGACATATTCAGAATAGAAAAAAATTGAGGATGAAGATGTTGATAGGTTAGAAATTTAAATTTTACTTTAACAGTTAATCTTTTTGTGTGTACATAACCTTGCAATTGACCTTCTTATGGTAATAGATAAACCTGACTTTAAAATTATTTTATTATTGGTATTTAGTGGACAGTGACTTGATTTTTGCCTCATGAATTTGAAGATCTCAGTCCTCACCTTGCCCACCAAATAACTAACTCCAAATAACTGATATGATAAAGTGACTCATACATTTTTATTTTTCATTGATATAGCAACCTCCAAAAGGAAAATTTTATATTATTGTCATATTAATATATGATCATTTAAAAATACTTTTTGTCTAGAAGATATGGTCGAGAAAATAAGGTAACATGAAATAAGATTGTTATGTCCAGTTGTTAAGTCAGATGCAAAATGAGAATATATTTTCTCCCATAATTTCATAAAGTTACTCTTCAGGAAAGTCACCAAGAAAACCAACTCGATGATACCAATGACAGTGAACCTAGCTTCTTATCAATGGGTACTAACGTGCAGAAAACATAATTAGTTTTGTAATTGTACATTATTTGCATTATCGTTTGCCAACCACTATTTTTAGGAAAAGATGGAGTAGTTACACTAATTCAGGAGCAAGTAATTGAGAAAAAAATAGACTTTATGTGACAATTTAAAGAGTTTTGTAAATATTAGAATTCTAAATAAGCCTTAGGCTTACTGAACTAGTGTTCTTGTTTCAAAAGGCATGCGATTGCATTAAGTTCTAGTGATAGTCTCTGAGTGTGGTTACCAAGGGAAATGTGGAAGCCAAAACTTTGTAAATAACTCTAAAGTGACATGTAGGCAGTTTTGTGTTCAGAAAGCATATACGAGACACACTGATGATTTACTCTTCCATTTTGTGGCTCTTTAAATCTACATGGAGTGCATGGTCAGTGTTCTGAATGTCTGTTGACAGATATTCATTAAGACAGGAAAGTCACTCAGCATGCTGTCTGAACTTTCACACTGTATTAGCATTGTCAAGTCATATTTTCTTTCCAGCATATCAGGGTGATATGTAAATCTCTTTTCCTGCTCCCATATATTCACACACCTTATTTGAAAGTTCTCCTGAGTATAGTAAGTCATATTTGCATACAAAAATATGGGGGAACTGTGACTCTATTAGAAATATGGTCGGGATCTCAAGATGGCGACGGGTCTGGAGCGGGCATGCCAGAAGACAGTGTGAGCCTGAGAAGTGTGCGCTGTGCTGCCAGAGTACTATTTGCATTTCCAAGAGCAACAAAAAAAGAATAAATCATTGATCAACTAATCTACAATGACAAAAAAGCAACTATAGATTCGAGGTTTCAGGGCCGACACAAAAAAAAGATTCCTGAGAGTGCCCAAGCCATGCTGCGGGACCAAGTGAGCAGCCCGAGGCAACAAAGGCAAAGAAAGATGGCAGCGACGACGCAGAAACGGAGAGGAAGGCACTGGACCGGCCCAGCTCTTTGAGCTCTGTGAGTGACCCCCAGCCCAGCCTCACTTGTGGGGCAGACTCCCGTCTGGCTCCTCCCTACCACACAAGGCTAGGCACTGGTACCAGCGCTGCCTCCATTTTCTCGGGTGGGAGCGGAGCCGGCTGGCTCGGATCAGCCAGGCTGGCCCTCCTGGTTTGGCATGCCTCCTCACTGAGCCGTGCCACTTGTGTGCCTCGGTGCAGGGCCTCTCGGGGCCTGCAGACTGGCCTACAATCCCACACCCTCCACAGATCTTTGGCGGGGCTGG
>NW_007730603.1:0-1569 GCF_000696425.1 Galeopterus variegatus
CGGAGCTCACCCAGGGAACCAGGGAAGGAGAAGGGGAATGGTCCTCACTCCCATAACCAGGCACACTGAGCCAGCACTTCAGGGCCCACCCAGGGACCTAAGGCATGGAGAGGGGGACTGGACCTCTCTCCCACAAACAGGCACACCATGCCAGCACCTCGGGCCCCACCCAGGGACCCAGGGCATGGAGAAGGGGACTGGATCCTCCTCCCACAACCAGGCATACCATGCCAGTACCTCGGGGCCTGCCCAGGGACCCGGGACATGGAGAAGGGGACTGGACCCCTTTCCCACAACCAGGCACATGGTGCCAGCGCCTTGGGGCCTGCCCAGGGACCAGAGGCATGGAGAAGGGGGCCAAACACACCCCACAACCAGGCATACCACCAGTGCCAAGGAGCATGCTGAAAACAGCACCTCCATGTGGGTGGCCCACCACAGCCACCACAATAACCATGGGTGCTGCAAAAGTGGCTAGATGTCACAGCCACCATGCAGATGGTCCGCCGACCACTGGAGTGCATGACACAAGAAGAGTCACCAGCAGAGACAAAGAAAAGAAGAGGATGTCTCTTTCCACAAAANGAGTAACTGTTATTCTTTCAGAAGGAGAGAAGAAATCTAGGGCAATTAGAGGGGGGAGGGGAAGGGACTGGGGGAAGGGGAGAGGTTGGACAAGGGGCATAAAGAATAATTACGATTTGTAACAATATATATGCTAGTAATATTGATTTAATCAACATATCTCAATGTTCAACCCCCAAAATATGTATAATCGATTTTGATTCAATAAATAAAATAAATTTTAAAATAAATAAATAAAAAGTGGGCAAAGGAGCTGAATAGACATTTCTCAAAGGAGAGCATACAAATGGCCAGCAGGAATATGTAATTAGCATTTAAATCAGTAGACCTTGAGTAAAGCAGATAACCCTCCAAAACATGGGCAGGCCTGATCCAATCAGTGGAAAGATTCAAGAGCAAATCTGAAGTTTTCCACAGAAGGAATTCTCAAGACTGCAAAATGGAAACCCTATCTGAACTCTACGTGAATCTCCATCTCTGTCTCTCTGTCTCCCTAGATATCTGGACAGACAGACAGATAGATTGATCAATCTCCGATTGGTTCCCTTTCTTTGGAGAACCCTGGCTAATTCACATGTTTCGTGTCATATATAGAAAGACCTTCCCTATTCTGAGATTACTAAAACATTTTCTTTCACAATTTCTTTTCACACTTTCATGTTCTCATTTTTTTTCAATGTTTAATGTGTTATCTGTTTGTTTTTTATGTCAGTATAATACATGAATAGAAATATAACTTCATTTTATTTCCAGATAAGTAAATGCCATTTTGATCTGTAAATCTGGCATAAATATAAACTAAAGAGACTGATTTTATTACACGGTTTATAAACTGGCTCAGAGAGTAATTATGAAAGAAGAGTTTTAAAAACATTTTGAAAGTACTAGCATTTTTGAGAAAAGTGTTTTACTTATTTGATGAGAACCACTTTGAAGGAAAAACTTACTCAGATATAGGAATCTAAAGTGTTTGCTTTAAAAAAA
>NW_007730603.1:2235-3934 GCF_000696425.1 Galeopterus variegatus
AAAAAAACAGTAACTTAATAGTAAAGCCTCATACATCAAACTATGTTGCCAAAATTATTTGAGAAGCTCCCACCCCAAGCATTGATGTGGGGCTGTGGAAGGTATTTTGCCCACCGGCTCTTACTGTCACCCTGTGTCTTATTATCTCGGTTGTATGCCAGAGCAGTGACACCCTGACTCAGATCAGCTTGGAACTTCATACACAGTATTTCATTCTGTCCTTTATTGAATCTTAACACATGCAGCAAAATGCCCTGCAGAAAAGACAAATTGTAATCCATTGGGAAGATTATCTATTGGGTGATAGTCCTTGAGATACCGATTCAAGAGGTATGACTCTTCCTCGGCTGAATTTAGTTTGTACACAATGCTATCTGAACATTGTGAACATTTGGACATTTTGGAACTACTTTCCCAGCAGAGTAAAAAGAGGAAGCCAAATCTATAACTACACACACACAAAAATACTACTTACAGAATTTACAATTATGTATTCAATTTGAATTCAAAGCAACTCAAAGTCAAAATTTAGCCTCCACAGGTGTGTTTTTCTCACTAAGCTATTTGACACCGTCAAATGAATAGACATCCCAAAAAGAAAAAAAAACTAGTCTCAAATCAAGCACGGTCTGAATGTCATGCATTTGAAATAACCACCGAGTGCACACTTGGAGCAAACATGCCTAGTTCACCGTGGTTTAAGGTCATAGCATGGTCATTTCAGAGCATTTAACCCTTCGCAATAGTTTTCTTTTTTAATTAATATTTTGCAAAACTAATCAGTTTTTTGAAGAAAAGACACAGAAGCACAAAGAAGGAAATGATCTCACCACCCAGATACAAACACTGTTAGGTTCGTGTGCATCCTCTTCCTTTCCTTCTATGCATGTGAAGACATGCTTCCTTACAGAAACAGGATCGTGTGTTCATCTTGTTTCTAACCTGCTTATCTATTTAGCGACATATTGGGAACACCTTCCCACATTACTAAATAGTCTTCTACGTGGTCATTTTAATAACTCCAATATTGTGTTTTGTATTCATCTAGACGCATGTCTAGATGTGTTAGGAAACAAAATCTTGTTTCATGACGGACAACACTGGCCTGATTCAATGTTGTCAGTCAAAACTAGTGGGTTTCTCTTTCCCTTGCTGAAATGTGGGGGTGTTAGAAACCACGCTCGTTCTGGAGTCTCTGCAGAGTCCAGAGCTTTCAGAAGGCGCTGCTGATGGGAGGCCTCCCCCTCTGCCTGCGCTTGGATGACCACTCCCTTCTGCAGAACAGCTCTCTCCATGCTGTGTGTCCTCAGCCCCCAGGGGGTGCTCTCAGTTCGGGGTCTCCGCTCCCATCTAAAGCAGAGCCCTAAAGTCTGGGCATAGTTGGCAGATGCAGAGTAGGGGCCGGCGACTCGGGTGTCCACTGAGGACCTACTGCAGAATAGCTTCCTGGTGACGGACAAGCCGTCTCCTCGTCCCTCAGTCTCTTCATCTGTAGTCCAGGGGAAAGAACAGTGCCACCTCCCCAGGCTGCAGTGAACCTTAAGTGAGATAATAGATGTGAAGTTCTCAGTTCGGTGTCTGTGGTGAAATAGCCTCAATAATGCGAGCCCTTGTTACTTGCTGGAAAAGCCCCCTGTCGTGGATGAATGAATTGATTCATTCAATAAACATTTATTAGACTTTGCAAGGTGCTATAGGG
>NW_007730603.1:4359-6868 GCF_000696425.1 Galeopterus variegatus
GTGGATGAATGAATTGATTCATTCAATAAACATTTATTAGACTTTGCAAGGTGCTATAGGGAATGCTAAGATAGGTAAGTCAGAGGCCATGCTTTCAGGAAGGGTATTAAATACTACACCCACCTTATCCACAGTTTCTGTTACCCGTGGTCAACTGCGATTCAAAAACATTAAATGGGAAGTTCCAGAAAGAGACAATTTATAAGTTTTCAATTGCGTCTGTTCTGAGTAGCACAAAGAAATCTCATGCCATCCCGCTCCGTCCTGCCCAGGAATCATCCCTTCGTCCAGCATCTCCACACTGTGCACGCTACCATCATTAGTCACTAAGTAGCCACCTCGGTTATTTACCACCATTAGTCACTAAGTAGCCACCTCGGTTATCAGATCACTGTAAAGGTGTTGCAGTGCTTGTGTTCAAGTCCCTCGTATTTCACTTAATAATGGCCCCAAAGCTCAAAGGGAGTGATGCCGGCATATTATAATTGTTCTATTTTATTACGAGTTATTGTTGTTAATCTCTCACTGTGCCTAAATTTATAAATTAAACTTTCTCATAAGGATGAATGTACAGGAAAAAAACATAGTAGCTTTAGGGCTGGGTACTATCTATGGTTTCAGCCATCCATTGAGCGTCTTAGGATATACCCCCTGCCCCATAAGCGGGGCTACTTATAGAGCAGGAGCCAGCAAACCGTGGTTTGCAGACCAAATCCAGCTCCTCCCTGTTTTTGTACAGACCATGAGCTGAGCAAGATTTTACATTTTAATGGGTTTTTTTAAGTATCAAAAGAAGAATATTTTATGATGTGAAATGATATGAAATTCAAATTTCAATGTCTGAAAGTTAATTCCATTTTTTCTCATTAGTAGATCTGAACATAATACTCAATTATTATTATAATATTTTGAATTTCATCAATAAAAATTTGTGGAAATCTATTCTCTCTTGTTATATAAATGCCTACATGACATCCTTGATTCTGCCTCTTGCCCCCAAAAACCTATATATTTACTATCTGGCCCCTTGCTGGAAAAGTTTGCTGATCCCCACTCTGGAGACGTACAAGTGAACAACTAATTATGATAAAGGGAACACGAGAAAAAGGGCTCTTTCAAAGGTGCCGGCAAAGTTACTTGGGGAGTCACAGATAGGAGCGATGGGATTCAACCAGCAGAGTTGACTTTGCTCCGTGGCGTGCACATATTTGAGCTGGAAATTAGTGCAAGCGTCACTTTAGGTGCATGGCGGAGGAGTGTCAATTGGGTAAATGGAGACAGAGATGGGGGTGAAGATTTTCACTGTATGCTCTTTTATATTTTTAAAAACATTCTGGGGCCGACCCCGTGGCTCACTCGGAAGAGTGCAGCTCTGGGAGCGCCGAGGCCGCAGGTTCGGATCCTATATAGGGATGGCCTGTGCGCTCACTGGCTGAGCACAGTGCGGGCGACACCAAGCCAAGGGTTGCGATCCCCTTACCGGTCACAAAAAAAAAAAAAAAAAAATTCTGAACCTCAGGAAAATGAAAATACACATATTCCAAAAAATAAAACTTGAAAGCTGTGCTACCTCAGGCATTCTGGCTCTTGCGCTTCTGGCAGAATGTTCTGCGAAAGGTCCAGGAGGCAGAGAACAGTGAAGCTGGCAGGGAGGACCTGGGAAGAGATGGCCCAGAGGTGGAAACAGCAAAGCCAGTGCCTGCCGTCAGGGTGACATCATGCCCTGCTTTCTCGGATGGCGATCACTGCTGTTAGAGCACTCCTGTGTTTCAACTTTGTTAAATGTTGAAAGCTGCCATCATAAAAAGGACACCTGGGAAAGGAATCCCCATGAGCCATCGATCCTTGTGAACTTCAAGAAGATGGCAGAGCTATTCACCACGCTGTTCCCTGGTTTTCCCACATGTGGGTCCTCTCATTCTGCAAATGGGCCATGGACTAGGGCTGTCCCTCAGGCCAGTATAGGAACTTAGGGGCACAGCCAGCCCTCTGTATCTGTGGTTCCTCATCCCTGGATTCAACCAACTGTACATCAAAAATGTAGTTAGGTCTACGATGATTACATCCTTACTGAGTAGGCAGACTTTTTTCATGACATTTTCCCCTAAACAATACAGTAAAACAACTATTTATAAAGCATTTACATTGCATTAGGTATTATGAGTAATCTGGAGATGATTTGAAGTATATGGGAGGATGTGCATAGGTTATATGCAAATACTACGTAATTTTATATCAAGGACTTGAGCATCCTTGGATTTTGGTATGGGGAGATCAGGGTGGTTGGGGGGAATCCTGGAATCAATCCACCATGGATAATGAGGGATGGATGTAGTTCTCAGGGGGGAAAGGAACATATTGTTTCAAACAACCAACCCCACTCTCAGTTGAAAATAATATAAGGGCCGGCCCGGTGGCACACTGCTACAGTGCGCCGCTTCAGAGCGTGGTGGTGCTCCCACTGAGGGTTCGGATCCCACATACAGACCGGCCGCTCACTGGCTGAGCG
>NW_007730603.1:7363-10468 GCF_000696425.1 Galeopterus variegatus
ACCAACCCCACTCTCAGTTGAAAATAATATAAGGGCCGGCCCAGTGGCGCACTGCTACAGTGCGCCGCTTCAGAGCGTGGCGGCGCTCCCGCTGAGGGTTCGGATCCCACATACAGACCGGGCGCTCACTGGCTGAGCGAGGTGCAGGTGCGACACCAAGGGTTGCGATCCCGTTGCCAGTCCTGGTCCAGTACGGGCGTGACACTGAGGGTTGCGATCCGTTGCCGGTCACGAAAAAAGACAAAAAAAAGGAAAAAAACAAAAAGAAAAAGAAAATAATATAAAACTGTATTTACAATAGTACATTAAGAATTATGCAAAACTCACAAAAACTAGAATGGGGGGCATTTTTGTGTTATGAGACTCGAACTCAATTGTATCAGCAGTTAAACTGATACATAAATTGACAATTTGCTTTTCAAAAAACTTAACTGAAAAGAATACCTCTGAGGTTGGCTGGTCAGCTAGGTTGGTTAGAGTTTGGTGCTGGTAACACCAAGGTCCCGGGTTCATCCCTGCAACAGCCAGCTGAAAGAAGGAATAAAGATTGAAAGGAAGGAAGGAAGGAAGGAAGGAAGGAAGGAAGGAAGGAAGGAAGAAAGGAAGAAAAAAATCTGGAAGGGTATAGGAGGACCTGGTAGAAGGGGTGTTAGCTTTGGGGGAGTCCGGGTGGCTAGGGTCGGAGCTAGGAGAGAGTCTTACTTTTCACTTTGTATCAAAAAAAGGAAAATTATTTCAAAGGAAGAAGGGGGAGAAATTATGTGTACTGGCAGAAACCACAGATGTTGCTGAGGAGCAGCTGAATGCTCAGGCTGACCCAAGATCCCAGATTCCACCCTGGGTCATCCTCCAACTGCACACCTCATTTTGGACAAACTCATTTACTCATAAAGGTTGGCTCCCAAATCTCTCTCCAAGCTTCAAACACGTGTTTCCAGGCACCCCAGTACCTCACGCTTCTCAGTCTAACATGCCTACCTCCAAATGCATCTAAAAGCCAAGGAGAGACGTGTGGAGGCCTCACGGGGACAGGCTTCAAGGGCTCAGAGGATGACAGAGCATTGGTTAGAGTCAGTGCAGCCTGTTTTGTTCACCACTGTACCTCCAGCAGCGAATATAGTGCTTGACACATGCAGATGCCGTAAATATTTGTTGAGAGGAAGAAACAGAGGAGGAAGGAAAAGAAAGAAAGATAAAGAGATGGGAGAGAGGAAGGGAGAGAGAGAACCAAGAAAGAAACAACCTTGACTCAAACCCCAGCTATTTACGGAACCTATGACCTGGGGCAAATAACTCAGCCTCCCTGTCCCCAAGAGCCTCAATGTCCTCATCTGTAAATGAGGCGCTCTCTCAGGGTTGTTATGAGAATTGGATGAGATCATATATGTAAAATGTTTAGCACAGGGCCTGACCTGTAATGGGTAGCCCATACGTGCTGCTGTTACTACCACACACTAGGGTCACGGAGCTGGTAGGAAGCAAAGGCCAGGAGCATCCGAGCTCTTTCTCTCTGCTGCTGCTTCCCAGGTGACCCTTTGATTCATGGAAGCTCTCCTGGGGTACCCCAGGTCTTTCCTCTCTCCTAAGAGCCCTGTCCCCTCTGGTGAGTGCAGGTCCTGTGCCAAGAGCTTCCAGCAGTGCTCTTTCTGAGATCTTGAGAAAACCTCTCCAACATATCCACGGTCTCTGATACATGCAAAGAAGCAGGCAGAGCCGTTAAGACACTGGGACTGCTCTGAGCCTGAGTCACCATCCTTGTCAGCAGGGCCTTTCAGCCGCGTGGGAAGATTCTGTTCTCATCCACTGACCCCGACTGCTCAGGAGCAAGAGGAAACAGGTAGCTCACCTGCCTGCTCTCGCTGTTGCTGACAAGTGCCCGCTGTGCTGGGAACACTAGGCCCCGCCAGGTGGAGGGACACCAAGAACAGCAGATTCTAGCAGGAGGGACAAGACTTTAGACGTCAGGGAGGAAGCTAAGGCATCCCAGGGCTTGATCCTGGACACAGAGCTCGCTTGGTGGAGGGGGATGGCAGTCATCTGGGGCTGCTGTAACAGAATTGTACAGACTGGGGACTTTCTGTAGAAACAGAAATTTCTTCCTCACCCTTCTGGAGGCTGAGAAGTTCAAGATCAAGGCTCTGGCAGATTCAGTGTCTGGTGAGAGTCTGTTTCCTTGTTCATGGACAACGCCTTCACACTACGTCCTCGCATGGCAGAGAGAGGAAGCGAGCTCTCTGGTGTCCCTTCTTATAATGGCCCTGATCCCATCATGAGGGCCCCATCTTCATGGCCCAATCTAATCCTAATTACTTCCCAAAGACCCCACCTCCTAATTCCATCACAATAGGGGGCAGGGTTTCAACATATGTATTTTAGGGGACACAGACATTCAGTCCATATGGCAGGTCACAACCTTCCTGGCCTATGTATGGTCCTGAGTGCAGACAATGCCTCCTCTCGAGAGGCGGTTATGGCCTAGTAGCTAAGAGAGCAGAGCCTGCAGCCATACTGCCTGGGCTTGAATCCTGAGTCGACCTCTTGCCAGCTCTGCAACTTTGGGCAATTTACTCAACTTCTCAGGACCTCAGTCTCTGCATCTGTAAAATGGGGGTGATAACAACAGGATTTGCCTCCTAAGGGTGTGAGAGGTCACTCCACGTACAGCACTTAGAATGGTGCTACATTAAGTGTTTTCTGTCATAATTATACTTTATCACTGGACAAGCTGTTTAATGCTGGTGATGGAATGGCCGATGGCACAGTCCTTGACATTTGCACAGGCAGTGTGTTGGGGTGCAGAGAGCGCAGCAGAGAGCACGGGTAATTAAAAGAAGGCTCTCATCCCTGTGCCACCGCATCCTAGTCAAGTGACTCTGAGCACAGGACATAATTTTCTGAGCCTCAGTTTCCTCTTAAAAATGAAAATAATAGCCTTGCTCTGCCTAACTCTCAGGGTTCCTGTGATGACCGAATGAGGTAGAATCAATGAGAAGGTTTGAACTCTCCAGAATGCAAAGGCAATCACCAGCATGAAACTCCTTTCGCCCTGGAGCCCAGCACCATCAGGTCTGCCTGGCCTCATCCCATGCCCGCAGATGGCAAGGT
>NW_007730603.1:11038-12384 GCF_000696425.1 Galeopterus variegatus
CCCTGGAGCCCAGCACCATCAGGTCTGCCTGGCCTCATCCCATGCCCGCAGATGGCAAGGTGTGTGCATGTGAGCACGTCCCTGGAGCGATGACACAAGCCAGCGGAGCCGGTAGGCAGAGCACGCTTGATCAGCGGAGGGTGGAGGAGCTGGAGGGTGGACCTGGAGAGTCATGAATTTGCAGTTTTCGGGTGAGCAAAGGTATAAGGAAATACAAAAGTGCATGAGGAAGACACGTGACCATTACTAAAAGTCTAATACAAAGACCACACAGCTCCTCTCTGTTTCAGATCAGAAACAGTCCTTTTGGAATGAACGTTTGCATCCTTTCCATAAGGAACGAACTCAGCCACTGTGTCCTCCTTTGCATCCAGATGATGATCCAGAGGCATGGCAGATGGAATGACTGTCTTTCCCGTGTTGTTGAGGAGGTACGCTACAATTGTAACTGCACAGTAAACCTAGTAGGGGGTGTTAGTCTGCTCGGGCTGCCATGATAAAGTAGCACAGACTGGTGACAACAGAAATGTATTGTCTCACAGCTCTGGAGGCTGGAAAATCTACATCAAGACGTTGGCAGAGTTTGTTTCTTCTCAGGCCTTCCCCTTGAAAGTGGCCACCTTCTCCTCTGTGTATCTTTGTGTTTAAATTTCCTCTTCTTATAAGGACTCGAGTTGTATTGGACTAGGACCCACATTAATGACCTCATCTTAATTACCTCTTTAAACACCCAGTCTCCAAATATAGTCACATTCAGAGGTACTGAAGGTTAGGACTCCATCATGTGAATTTGGACTTGACAGAGGGCATCATTTCTGGAGAACACACTCACGTAAATGCTGTAAGTGCCCAGTATAATTATCCCCAGCCACAGAAACTCAGCACAATCGTGGCATAACCCAGCATGGCTTCTCTGAGCCCTCCAGAGCTGTGTGGTGGCAGGGGGTAGGGGACAGTAAAATGGGAGGCAGGAGGTGGGTATTGCTGGCAGTGGCACTGATTGGGCAAGGTGGGGTCTCGCTGGGACTGAGAGGCTTGGTTTTGGCCTCTGCCATAGGCCCGTTATAGTCAGGCTCTCAACATGCTTCAGGAAGAACTTACACAAAAAACCTCTACACTTAATGCTTCCATTTTAAGGAATATCTACAAACATCAGAATTCTGGTTCCTGAACAAACTCAGCATCAGCAAGACTACATCCCTGTCTGCATACAACAGAAGAGTCGGGGCCAAGCAGTCCTGTGAAGTGTTTCTTTTTGTTTGTTTGTTTGATTTTGTTTGGGTTTGGGGGGGGGGGGGGTTTTTTTTTTTTTTTTTTTTTTTTTTTTTTTTTTTTTTTTTTTTTTT
>NW_007730603.1:13682-14788 GCF_000696425.1 Galeopterus variegatus
AGCAACAGAGGCTCTTGTTCTCCAGTCACTTGTTCAACAAGTATTGCTCAAGCACCTACTATGTGCTGGGTGCTTGCGGGGAGGAGAGATCAGAGGAGGCTGCGTGGAGGAAGGGGCATTTGAGTTTGCCCCTTGCAGACAGGCTACGGTTTTGATGGGCAGAGGAATTCCAGGTGGAAGGAACAGCACGAATAAAGGCCGGGAAACAGGAAAGACGAACCATATTTAGGATTGATGAGTAGATAAGTTCTCGTGGGAGCTGAGACAGGGTTGTGTCAGGGAAAAGCGGGCTGCCAGTGTAAATGTGTGGGTAAGAATTCGATTGTGACCGAGAGGGAGGTCTCCACCTCGCCATCTGTGCTTCCCTCCGACAGGCTCAAGATCAACCTGCAGAGGGCGAGGAGAAGAGGTGGAAGGACAGGGAGCAAGGCAGCTCATTCTTCCAGCGAGAGGAGGGAAAGACAAAGGAAACAGCCATGATGATAAGCTGCGTTGATTCTAAATGGCACGAGCGGTCTTCTAGTTGGAATCACTGTATCTCTTGGTTCTAGACATGCTAGCGGGCGTTTGGATTTGTGTGGGAAAAGTGACTTAACTGCCTATTTTTGAGCATCTAAATCTGTTCCCGGTTGGAGGATTGTGTTTGTGTAACATTCACAGGATGAAGATTATTGCTCATGCAAATACGTCCCTTCATGCACAGATGGGTGGTAGCTAACGGAAGCTTATACTGTACCTCATGACGGCCTCTGGGACAGGAGTTAGTGCCTACTGCAACACCCCTAAAATGGAATCACAAGTGAACAACACTGGTGCTCACCTATGCTGGGGCGAGGGACAGTGATGAGTCTGTGGCTGCCAAACTGTCCCTGCGTGGGGAGTTTGAGAGGACTGATCAGGTTCTGGGCAGCTGGATCCTTAAAGTGAGCAGGGACCTTGCCGTCCAGTTCTGTCCACCAGGCACCTCCTTCTTTCTCCTTGGTGGGAGTCAGAGTTTGCAGGGCACCCAAGAAACATTAAAGAGAAACTTGTAAAATGTTGTTTTCCTTCTGGAATATGAAAGGGAAAAAAAGGAGTGACAGTCTGCTTTGTGCCAAGGGAACAAG
>NW_007730603.1:16015-17201 GCF_000696425.1 Galeopterus variegatus
GACATCATCACATGACCCAGTAATTTCACTCCTACGTACGAGAACATGTCCAGACAAAAACTTGTACATGTGTTTGTTGCAGCATTATTTATAATAGCCAAAAAGTGGAAACAGCCCAAATGTCCATCAACAGACAAATGGAAAAATAAATGTGGTACATCTATTAACTTGATTACTTCTGTAAGAAAAATCTGGCACTTGTATACAATGGAAAATATTCAGTGTTAAAAAGAAATGAGCTATCAAACCATGAAAAGACACAGAGAAACTTTAAGTGCCTGTTACCAAGTGAAAGAAGCCAGTCTGGAAAGACTACATACTGTATAATTCCAACATATGACATTCTGGAAAAGGCAAAAGTATGGAGACAGCAAAAAGATACGTAGTTGCCAGAGGTAAGAGGAGAGGGAAGGATAAACAAGAGGAGGACAGGGTACTTTTAGGGCAGAGAAACTATTGTGTATGATACTGTGATGGTGGACACGTCACTGTACATTTGTCGAAACCTACAGAGTGAACCCTAAGGTGAGCTGTGGACTTTGGTTGTTAATGAAGTGTCAATTGACAACGTAAGTTCATCAAGTGGTGCAGGATGCTGACAGTGGGGAGTCTATGCACATGTGGGGGCAAAGAGTATATGGAAACTCTCTGCATTTGCCCCTCAGTTTTACTGTGAACATAAAACTACTCTAAAAAATAAAGTCTATTTTTAAAAAAAGAGTGGAAGGAGGCCCCAAAGCAAGGAACACAGGCAGCCTCTGGAAGCTGGGGGAAGCAGGAAAACAGATCCACCCCTAGAGCCTCCAGAAGGAACACAGCCCGGCTGACTTCCCGATTTGAGCACAGTGAGACCCATCTCAGACTTCTGACTACTAGAACTGTGAGATAACACATTTGTGTGGTTTGAAGCCACTAAGGTCATTGTAATTTGTCAAAGCAGCCATAGAAAACTAATACAATAGTATTGTTTCAATAAACATACCACGGTTACATAAGATGATAACAACAAGAGAAGGTGGGGGGAGACTATACAGGAAGCCACCGTACCATCTTTGTAATGCTTCTGCAAATGTGAAATTATTTTTAAATAAAAGGTTTCTTTAAAGACACTAAGACTTGCCAAAAAAAAAAAAAAAAGCAGGCAAGGCCACTTCAGCCTTGGATCCCAAATGGCAGGTGCTGGAGA
>NW_007730603.1:17275-18750 GCF_000696425.1 Galeopterus variegatus
AAAAAAAAAAAAAAAAAAAAACAGGCAAGGCCACTTCAGCCTTGGATCCCAAATGGCAGGTGCTGGAGACTCTCTTCCCAATCTCATGCCACCTCCTCACAACAAGGAGCTTTGCCATGGGTCAAATGTGTCCCCAAGAAGTTCCTGTATTGGAAACTTGACCTCCATTGTAACAGTGTTAAGGGGGTGGGGAAACCAAGTATGGTATACAAAAGGTAGATCGTGATGACGGTGCCCTCATGAATGCATTGATCCATTCACGGAGTGATGCACGTGGTTCTGACGGCTTTAGAAGGAGAGCGAGTGAGGAAGTCACCTGTCTCCTGCTCACGCCATTTTCTCACCATGTGACACACTGGTTGCCGTGGGACTCTCTACAGAGTTCCAACCCAGAAAAAGGTCCTCACCAGATGTGTTCCCTGGACTCTGGACTTCCCAGCCTCCAAAACTGTAGGAAACAAATTTCATTTCTTTATAAATTACTCAGTTTCAGGTATTCTGTTATAAGCAACAGAAATGGGCTAATACAAGCTTATACAGAGAAACCAGAGAGAAAAAATCCCGACATTTTCCTGAAGGGATTTCCCACAGGGAAACTGAGCAACAGATGATCTGCCAGTTTTAGAAAAGCAACCCCTTGTAGCAGGGACCTGCAAGCCCCTTGCAAGAGAGAAACTGAGTTAGAATTATCAAAGATCTAGAGGCTGAGCAGTAACTAAGAAGAAAATGTGCTGAGCGTCTGCTACATGTTCAACAAATACTTGTTACAAAAGCGACTACGCTGTGCCAACCCTGCGTCATGACACTCGGTAAATGTAGAAATTGTAGATTTAAAAGAACAACAACACCTTCTGTGATACATATCTATTCCTTGGATTAAAAAAAGTAGAGTTTTAACCACCTAGATGCTCCTTTTTAAAAGGTATATTGTAATTATTATGAAATTAAGCAACATTACAGAAAAAAAATTAACATTAAGCTACAGGCTGTATGCATCGCCCTGCCTGCCCTCAGCATAAGGAACGTCACACTCTCCAGAGCAGGCTCCTCCACCCCGGGGTTCCACGAGTGCTCACCTGGCCCCGCCCCACACCTCCCAGATCTGCTCCTCCAGCCCTGACTTATATCCTGAGTTGAGGGCATCTTTGCATCTCCTCCATTCTTCCTCATCCCCCCAGTTTTCTGCTGGGTTCCTCCACTGGGAAAGAATATTGCTTTTTATCCAGTTCTCCCATGCTAAAAAGCCTCAGTCACCTTCAACACCTCTGTCTCCTTGGCTCTAACCTACAGTCCACCTTTTTCCTGCTCCAGGGACTACTGAGGTGACTGCAGCATCCTGTGTCTCCCATGCAGCCTCAGCCACTGCTCTGCTCCACTGGCCACCCCTGCGGCCACCTGCAGAATGCAGCCTGCCTCCTTTCTGTCTTGCTCTTCACAGTCCTGTCGCGGACTCGCCTCCCCTCTCTTACACACAC
>NW_007730603.1:20002-31944 GCF_000696425.1 Galeopterus variegatus
GCGCCTCGCTCAGCCAGTGAGCGGGAACCGGTCTGTATGTGGGATCCGAACCCTCGGGCGGGAGCGACGCCACGCTTCCCAAGCGGCGCACTATCCAGTGCGCCACCGGGCCGGCCCTGTAGAAAGAGTGAAATCCCCTCACCTACCTCCCGCCCACTTTCCTCCCCGAGCACATCACCCATCCTTTTCTCGAGGCTTCTGTTTGTGTTTGCTGTGATTTGGGTGTCTATCTTAGCTTCTTGACTAAAGGGCAAACTCCTTAAGTGCAACTGTTTATTTTTGTGTGTAGCAGAAAGGCCGGCTTGTAGTTTATGATGGCCTCTTGTGAAAACAGCTAAGAGCACAGATGGGCAGCCAGGGCTGCTGCGGTGGGTCTCAGCTCTGCGGCTCCGTATCTGCAAGACCTGGGGAGTCCCCTAGCTGCCGCGTGCCACAAGTTGCATATCTGTAAGATGGGGATAATAGTCGTATGTACTTCACAAGATTATCGCAGGATAGAATGAGTTAGTCCACAAAATACTCTCTAGGATGGTGTCTAGCATGGGTCAAGTGCTCAATAGGTTTTAGGTATTATTATTCCTAGGCCCCAATTGGAGTTGCTTTACCAGGATCTCTTAGAGTGGGGCCAGCATTTTCAACTAGTACTGCCAGGTGAGTCCACCACACACTGGATTCTGTGCACCACTAATATAACCCAAACCCCTCAGATTGTAAGTGTAGGTGAAATAACTTACCCAAGTTCAACAAGAACTTGCTTGCATAATTCACTACCTAATTCACCTTTAATCATCCACAGGCTTGAACAAGCCCAAGCAGTGCCAACCGCGTCTGATTGTCAAACACCTTCCCCTCCTGGGGTGCTGTCACCTCGCCCACGGAGCAGGCTGCACAGGAAGCCCAGCTGTGGCCGCTGGACCAGACCTCTTTCTCATCTGCACAAGGTGTGCACAGAACAACCGCTTCTTTCATTTCCTCCATCCCCAGCTCCTCAAGTTCAAAAATAAGAATGACCTTGACCACCAGGTTTGTTCTCCAGTCTGACCACGCCCAGCCAAGGCAGGGGACCTCGCTGTGATGTGTGTGGGTGTCGCTGCAGATGCTGAGACAGGTGCCCTGGAGTCTCCAGGCTTCTGGGCACCACGAGCAGACGGCCACTGAGAGGACGCAGGGCAGAGCCCTTTGAGAGCAAATTTTCACTTCCTTCTTCAGCCAGACTTGAAGAAAAACCTTCCCTTCGCTTCTTCGGCCCCTACCATCCTGTAAGACCCCGGGGAACTCTGTCTTACCATGTTCTGTCCTCCTCAAGTAAACAGAAGTAGAAAGTGTGGTTGGGCACAAGCCACGCAGCTAAACACTGCACTTCCCAGACCCGCGATGAAGTGTGAACAGGAGGGATGTGGTCACCTCCTGGGCCCGGCCCTACAGGAAGGGAGCCTGCCCTCCCCATGCCTCCCCAGCCACTTCCTGCTGTTGGGATNTCCAGGCTTCTGGGCACCACGAGCAGACGGCCACTGAGAGGACGCAGGGCAGAGCCCTTTGGGAGCAAATTTTCACTTCCTTCTTCAGCCAGACTTGAAGAAAAACCTTCCCTTCGCTTCTTCGGCCCCTACCATCCTGTAAGACCCCGGGGAACTCTGTCTTACCATGTTCTGTCCTCCTCAAGTAAACAGAAGTAGAAAGTGTGGTTGGGCACAAGCCACGCAGCTAAACACTGCACTTCCCAGACCCGCGATGAAGTGTGAACAGGAGGGATGTGGTCACCTCCTGGGCCCAGCCCTACAGGAAGGGAGCCTGCCCTCCCCATGCCTCCCCAGCCACTTCCTGCTGTTGGGATGTGGACATGGCTGAGAGCCATCTTCGACCATGCAAAGGCAGAGGGACTGAGGAGGAGAATCCTATGAATCCTCCGAGCAGAGCCACAATGCCCAGCTTGAAACATACATGAGGGGGACATGCACTTGTCTCTCATTTAAGCCATTTGGATTTCACATCAGCTAAACCCACATCACAATACAGAAGTTCAATAAGCCAATACAGAATCACATTTCCTTCTGCTCCAGGCTGCCCACGCCTGCCAGCAAGGTAGCAGGGGTGAGGCACTGGCTTTGGATTTGGACAGATCAGGACTTGAGCGGGGGCCTCTGCCAGTTACTAACCGTGTCAGTCTGCTGGGCTGCAGCAACAAAGAACCACAGACAGCAGCTGTGTATTGTTTCCTGGTTCCACAGCTGCATGTCCAAGGTCAAGGTGTCAGCAGGGCAGGGTTCCATCTGAAGGTGCCAGGGAAGGCTGTGCCCCAGGCCCCTATCCCCGGCTTCTGGCAGCTCCTGGCTCGCAGGCACATCCCTCTCATCTCTGCCTTCATCTCCTCGTGGCATCCTCCCTGTGCCTCCTAGCATAGCCTTTCTCTTTTCATAAGAAAATCAGTCACATTAGATTAGGGCCCACCCTAATGACCTCACTTTAACTTGATTACCTGTGTAAAGACTCTGTCTCCAGATACGGTCACATTCTGAGGTACTGGGGGTTAAGAGTCCAACACATCTACTTTGGGAGATCACAATTCAACCCGTCATACTTATTGTTAACAACAATTTATTGTTAATAAAAAGTGTTAACTTAATGTCTTAGAACCTCACTTTCCCTATGGAAGTCCCCAGGACACACTCTGGGCCTCGCCTTTGCCATTGTCAGGTTCACATTTGAAGGTAAGAGTCCCTCCCACCAGCCAATCATAACTAAACGCACGTAGTGGCCTTTGCCATTTTTTCTGGCTACTCTCGGTCCCCAATTCCCCCTGCAACATCTGGAGTGAGCCTTTGCTTCACGAGTCTGCATGGGAGGCAGAGCCCATCTGACACAAAGATGCTAAAAATGCCAGATAATTACATTCTCAGCCTCCCTTGTAGCTGCACAGCCCCAACTGTGGTTCTCCAGCTCTCTTAGCGATTCCATAAGTTACTCAACAGCCTTTTAATAAAACTCTTTTTACTAAATCGGCCAGTCTGTCCTATTGCTTGCAAGTGACAGCTTCAATGAATACACCAGGCAATACTCAGGCTGACACGGCTAATTAGGAAAGTGGTAGCAGCTTCCAGATGACCCACGAGAGTGCACATGGTAGGACGACTGGCATGGATGCAGCACAGCACCGTGACTTTCAAATCACAAAGACCCAGATTAAAATCTCAGCTGCACCATTTTCTAGCTGAGAGACCGTGAGAGAGTTAGTTAACTTCTCTGAGCCTCATTTTCCTCATATGTCAAATGGTGATGATAATAATAAGCTACTTAATAGTCTTGTCAGGAGGATTAAATGAGATAATGCACCTAACATTCTTATTATATGTGATGATTCATTTTATGTGTCTACTCAATTGGGCCACAGGATGCCCAAATATTTGTTCAAGTATTACTCTAAGTGTATCTGTCGGGTGATTTTTCATGACTTTAACATTTTGAGTCAGTCGACTGAGTAAAGCTGATTGCCCTTCCTAATGTGAGTGGCCTTCTTCCAATCAGTTGAAGGCATAAATAAAACAAAAAGATTGACCTCCCCTAAGCAAGAGGGAATCCTGCCCGCAGATGGCCTTTGGACTTGAACTATAACATCAGCTCTCCGGGGTGTCCAGCTTGCTGACTGCAGATCTTGGGATTTGTTAGCTTCCACAATTGTATGAGCTAATTCCTTATAATAAATCTCTTTCTACGTCTATACCTACATTGATGTTGCTATAGGTCCAGGTAAAGATATAAATATCTCCTGTTGGTTCTGTTTCTCTGGAGAACCCTGACTAATATCCTGCAATATATGGAATAATAGTGCATACTCAGTAACTATGGTAGCTAATTGTTACTGTTAGTTTTATTGTTATGCTACAAACCATGTGACCATCACACAGGCTCCAGCCAACGTTCCTTAAACGTTATGGCAGCATTCTCATATTTCCTTTAAGTCTGAGGAAATTCATTGGCTTTTCTTCTAAATCCTGAACCTGTTACCTCTCTCTTGCCTCTCCCAGCAGGTGCACACACACACACGCAGGCACGCAATTCCTGGAGAGAGTTCTGGACCAGATTTTTTCTTTGGGGGGTTAGGTTACTTTTAGTTCCCAAATGTGCATTGTGAATTTCTGCCTCTGACATCTTTCCCACTCTGTAGTGAACCATTCACCCCCACAGCCCCTGGGACACTGTGACGACATTCAGTCCTCCTCCTCCTCCACCTCCTCCCCAATGGGGTGCTAACCTGCTGCCTCCTGGAGAAAAGAGAGTGTGTGAATCACTGGGGGCTGCAGAGGAGGCTGCTTCTCAGAGAAGGGTCTGAAGAGGCAATACAGTCAGTGGGGGTGTCCCTGAACCATGCTGACTTAGATAATGCCCACCACCCCCTCTCCTGCCCGCTACCCCCACTGCGTCATGGCTCTCAAAGCTCTGACCCAGGGACACCCGGTCACAAAGAAGGACAAGCTCTGCCAGGTGGTGCTGGGGAGGCCTGGATGCATCTTGGCCTGGCCAGCCTCACTGCAACACACCAGGCAGCCCCTGCCTGCTTCCCAGCAAGGCTTTCGCTGTCTCAGCTAGTCTCACAGCCCCTGAACAAACAGAAGCCTGGGCTCAATCCAGACTGGGATCTTACCACAAGCTCCAAACCTGAGCTATCAGGCATCAGTGCCAACCAGAGAGCTTGTAAAAATTCAGGTTCCAGCTCCCCTCCCTCCACTGCCAGCTCAAAAACACAGCAACAGAGTTTCTGGGATTGGTCCCCAGAATCTGCGTTTTTAACAAGTTCTTCAAAAGAGGTCAGCGCACACAAAGGCCCGGCCAGAGGAGACAGCCCTGAGCTGGAAGGAGTTCTTGTCCCTTCCTGGAGCCAGACCTCCTAGTTTCTTGGCTTACATGATTTTAGGCCATTACTTGATGTCTCTGAGCCTCGGTTTCCTCATCTGAAATATGGGAGCAATAATAGTTCTACCTCAATAAATTACAGAGAAAATTTAAGTGCCTGGCACATAGTGAAGGATCAATACTGTAATTGTAAGGTATTATTATTGAAGGAATAGCTGGTCCCCTTCAAACTTTCCTCTTCCCGGATGTGAAATGGGAAAAATCACATCTTCCAAAGCAACTACTATATCTTTTAGAGCACATAAGCAGGCCTAAGAAGCACTGTTTTCTCAAAAACAGCTTTATAATGTACCAAAGTACCCTTAAAAAAAATAAAAAACAGCCACAACTTACTGAGCACCCTGTGTGTATGCGTTGGGTTCTACCAAGTATTTGCCCCGGTGGGTCCAGTTATCTCCATTTCAAGGTAAGGAAACTTATACTGTACCTGGCTCAAGGTCACAGTCCATCAATGCAACGTTGGGATTTGAAAGACCTCACTCTGGAGTCCACCCTATCCTGCCTCCGCAAAGCGGGTCAGTAACTGTCCATTCATTGCCAGAAGCTACCCTGAAATGTCCTTGTTTTTCCAGAAGTATAAATCTGTGTTAGTATTTATAGGCAAAATCTGGCTACAGAATTAAGCCTTGCAGTTAACAATGTTCTTCTAATTTAAATAGAGAATGCCAGTAAGAAAGGCAGTAAATATTTGGCAATTTTAACTCATTAATCTTCAACTGAGCACATTCCTCCAAGAACATAGTTCCTTACAACTTGTAAACAAGCATCCTTTTCCTAGCAGGGGCACTTTCTCACCCTTTGGGTATTTGCCTCCACTGCCCACTCAGCTCTGAGACCCACACCCTCCACTTTACTTTGTCAACAACCTCAGACTGGCTCAGAGTCTTAACTCACGTCTCACCCCACAGATTCCCACCCTCAGGGCTGGGCCCCGAGACCCCCACTAGATGAGCCCCTGAGGAAGGATGGCTGTCTCGATCACAGCAGCATTTAGCAACAGGGCTTTGCAGGAAGCAGGTTTTCAATCAATGTGTTTTGAAATCATGCAAATCACTATTGTGACCCTTCTAAAGATAGGAGAAAAATTGAAAGCACCTATTTTATTCAAGCAGCCCTTCTCTGAGAACATTTACTTTCCAATTAAAGACGGGGAATGGAGCTGTCTCTGACTGATTGACAGAGAGAACCCAAAATACGGATACACACCCCTGTACTCGTGAGCAATACAAAAATAACTTTAGGGACTCTTATTTTTCTAATACTTCAGCTTAGCAAATATTTTTGAGAATCCTGCTGTGTACTGAATGCTCCCACAGATGCCGTGGAGCTGAAGATGGATGAGGGCCAGTCCTGACCCTAACAGAGCTGATTTTCTACTGGGGCCGAAGTATGTGAGGGCTGACTATACGTTTTATCTAGGATAGGAAAATTTCTGCTCTGTTATGCTGAAAACTCTTCCACTATTAAAACCAAATCATGACTTATGTAGATTAATTTTTCCGAGAGCCCTAGCTTACTTAATGGTGTTTAGAATATAATGATTTTTTTTCCTGTATCACATCTTTCTTGTTGAGCATCAAAGTAGCTTGAGACTAATTTTAACAGTCTTTCAAAAAATTCCACCTTTTGGAGAGAGCACAAGTGCTAAAAATAGATTATTAATCACACAGACTATCTTTGCACTGTAAATTTGGATTCATCACCGCACAAAGAGAAGTTGGAATTGCAACATATACAAGGAGCAAAAAGCGATTCGAGCCCCACATTCATGACTGAACATCTTGTCTTTCCTGTTTTCTCTGTTGTTCACCGCCACCTTCCACAACCATTTATTTTAATCCACTTCTCTAAACAGATATTAATAAACTTTAGAACTTCTGTTGTGCCCTTTGCCTCAACTCAAGCATAACAAATTAAATTTCTTCTATTATAATTGATTTTTTTTTTTCATTATTCCAGCTCGCTTTTCATGAGTTGCATGAGAAGTACAGAATGTTTGCAGGATGTACAATTTAGCCATTTGGATTCTGTCCATTTTTCCAGAACCACACTGATGGCAATGTTAATTAAATCATTCTGCAGAGTTTTAGAGCAGAATTAGCAACGGAGCCTTGACCAGAAGGAGGAGGAGAGCTGGCAATGGAATCATGGGGATTTCAAAGACAAATCTTACCACTGAGGCAGGGATGGGGGAGGGGGCGTGAAGATGGACCGAGGGAAGCTGTAGTCCCCCTCCCTCATGAAAGTGGAGGTAAAGTCTCACATCAGCGAGGACACCTCAGAGGTGAGGCAAAAATATTAGATGAAAATGTATAGACACCGTCCTCCACACCCACTCAAGTCTCAAGCGTTCTGCCCAGTGTTTCAGGACCACTGCCCCTCCAGCAAAAAGATGACACCCACGGCTCTGGCGGTTGTGCTGTCCTCTTTTTGAGGGTAAGGGAGGTTGGCTCAGATTGAGCTCAGCTTCCCCTCTCAAGCTTTTCTTAGCACCCAGTGGAGCCCAAATCCTCAAATCCTCTTCCCTGCACATTGAACCCTGAAAGAGCCAATCCTTTGAGATGGACCTGGAGTGGCTGAGTCTAAATTCTGAATGGAAGTGAGCAGCCATTTGCTGACTGGAGGTTACAAACATACCCTGTGTCCTCGGGAAAACCAGCAGCTAAACAATAATTGAACTCTGGGGCTCTCACAGCTGTCTGATCCTGTGTGCACCACGAGAATCGACTGCTGTTGGAAGGCACCATGTCGCCCCCTGGACCTGACCGGTGAACTGTGACCTGCAGTTGATTTTAATGACAAGTCAGAACTGAACAGCCTTGCACCCCTCATTCACATAGCAAACTGGAGTGGAAACCTGCACAGGACTTTCTCCATGTAAGACAGCCCCTCCCTTCGTTCCAGCAGAGCTCATTTTAGTGTTACATGGAAAGCCTGTGTCTCCCTGGTTTGCAAACTGTTTGCCAGATAAAGTCTCTCTTTATCTCCAAATNAGTTTTAGAGCAGAATTAGCAACGGAGCCTTGACCAGAAGGAGGAGGAGAGCTGGCAATGGAATCATGGGGATTTCAAAGACAAATCTTACCACTGAGGCAGGGATGGGGGAGGGGGCGTGAAGATGGACCGAGGGAAGCTGTAGTCCCCCTCCCTCATGAAAGTGGAGGTAAAGTCTCACATCAGCGAGGACACCTCAGAGGTGAGGCAAAAATATTAGATGGCAATGTAAAGACACTGTCCTCCACACCCACTCAAGTCTCAAGCGTTCTGCCCAGTGTTTCAGGAGCACTGCCCCCCAGCAAAATGATGACACCCACGGCTCTGGCGGTTGTGCTGTCCTCTTTTTGAGGGTAAGGGAGGTTGGCTCAGATTGAGCTCAGCTTCCCCTCTCAAGCTTTCCTTAGCACCCAGTGGAGCCCAAATCCTCAAGTCCTCTTCCCTGCACATTGAACCCTGAAAGAGCCAATCCTTTGAGATGGACCTGGAGTGGCTGAGTCTAAATTCTGAATGGAGGTGAGCAGCTATTTGCTGACTGGAGGTTACAAACATACCCTGTGTCCTCGGGAAAACCAGCAGCTAAACAATAATTGAACTCTGGTGCTCTCACAGCTGTCTGACCCTGTGTGCACCACTAGAATCAACTGCTGTTGGAAGGCCCCATGTTGCCACCTGGACCTGACCGGTGAACTGTGACCTGCGGTTGATTTTAATGACAAGTCAGAACTGAGCAGCCTTGCACTCCTCATTCACATAGCGAACTGGAGTGGAAACCTACACAGGACTTTCTCCATGTAAGACAGCCCCTCCCTTCGTTCCAGCAGAGCTCACTTTAGTGTTACATGGAGAGCCTGTGTCTCCCTGGTTTGCAAACTGTTTGCCAGATAAAGTCTCTCTTTATCTCCAAATTCTTTTCCAGTGAATTTTAACAACACAAATTCAACAACTTCCTGCCCCAGCTGCCTGCATGGTTACCTCTTCCATCTCCAAGGCTACTATCCCAGGAGCATTGCCTAAGCACCCAACCCCAAGAGACCCCATTGCTAATCAGCAAGAGGCCAGGAAAGAGAATCAGCAAGCAGTGAGGTTCCTCTGAGGCCAGCAAGCCAGCTCCTGGGCTGGGCTGGTTCTGGGGACCAGGGAATAAAGGAACCATGAAGCCCTGGAGGTCAGTTATTTGTGATGCTGAGGACAGGAAAAATATAGTGTGGAGTGCGGGGCTTGGCCCAGTAGCCTCCCTGAGCCCTTAGGGGCTGTGACTCCCTTGGAAACTGCCCTGGGACTCATCTCGTGACCCCTTTGGTCCACAGCTGCTCTCTATTGGAGAGCCCAAGGGTACTTTCTGTTCTTAACAGTCACCCACTTGAACTTGATCACAGGCTGTCTGGGGACATCTCTTGTTTTACTCTCTAGTTTTTAGATAATGATTTTTTTTTCCCCATGGGATGTTTGAGCTTAGCTCCTTGAGGGCAGAGGAGCCCCTGGCATCAAGTGGCAATCTGGACACTCTGTAGGCATGGCAATGATTAGGAGAATAAGTTGTTTTTCTGTCTCCACCTATGATATTAAGACGTATGGTAGGATGCAGGACCAGATGATGATAGAAAGATCTCCTTCTGTTCTGAGGGCCTGCAAACTAGCAAGAAGAATTAAGGCACTTTTTAAAAGATAATGAAATCCAAAATAATGTTTTTCTTTAATTATTTGTCCACTCCTTTAGACGTGAGTTATCTAATTTTCATACTTCTCCACGCTATTTTGTATAGGTAGACTCCCCTCAGCTTTAGGGAGGAGTGGTGTGGCCACCAGTCTGGACAGGTGTCCTTGGATGGAAGGGCAATGGTCTGCAGCACCAGAAGCTGCACCTCTGTCTCTGCTAATGAAGAGTTTTTAATTACCTACAACACCTTTGTCCTCATTCTGCACCAAAAAATAATGTACTCGTTCCTTCATTTGTCATATATTTACTGAAAACCTACCACTCTAGGGGCAATCACTGGACTAGAAGCTTGGAATACAAAGTTATCAATGTAGTTATTGCCCTCAAGGGGGCTCCTTCCAATGGGGGTGACAAATAGCTACATGACACAGTTGGGTTATAACACAAAAGCTCCATGGGTAGCGAAGACTCAGAGAAGGCATCCTGGAGCTGAATGTAGCATGTGACTTGAGTCTTGAAAGACAAGACTTAGTGAATCTTCAGGTATAGAATAGGAAAAAATATTTCAGGCAGAGAGATAGTTTGCACCAAGGCAGGGAGGCATGAAAGACCTGGAGTACACTGAGAAAGGCAGATGGTTCTATTGGCGTGCACTATCAGCTGGTGTGTGTGTGTGTGTGTATTTTGGAAGGAGGGATGATGAGGCTGGAGAAGTGGTAAACTTGATGCCACGTCTCCTTTGTTTGTATTTTATCCAGCTGAGTTTGTTCAATTCTGGAAATGAAATGATTAGGGTTGGCTTTGGTAAGGTTGTTCTGGTGTGAAAAATGAATTAGAGCAGTAATTCTTCCAGAGCCTTCTTCCAGAGGCTAAGAAATCAGAGTCTTGCCTAAACTCTTGCCTGCCAGTCTAAGCAAGAACTGCCAAAGGCCTTGACGAAGGTAGAGTGAGGGTCAGGGAGACCGCAAGGGAGGGAGGATTTTGAGGCAACTCCTAGATGGCAGTGCCCACTTACTGACATGAGGAATACTGGAAAAGGGCTTTCTGTTGTTTTAAATATGGGTAGAGAAGAAAAATTTACATTTGTATCAATAGATAATAATGTTACTGATGATTGGTAACTTTTTAGCACCAGCTCACAAGTATCAATTCCACAACTGTGGCAAACTGCCCTAATGAAAGAAATCCTGCAGTTATTCAAACCCCTTTCCTCCTCCACATACTTTCCTTTCTCCCACACCAGATCCTTCTATATAAGCCCCTCCCTACTGCAAGACACCAATCAGAGTTCAGACTGAGGGCAAGCATCGAGCAGTTCTGGGCTCGGATGCAAGTATGATTTCTATAAAAAGACATTTAAAAAACAAGGAGCAATGTTGCCATTTTGCCTTTAATGGGAAAGTGGCTAGAAGTGACAGTTAAAAAAAAATCTTTTATTTAAAAAAATCTCTATCCAACTTGTAGGCAATCATTGTATGAATTTTCACAAATGCACATACACTCGAAAACCAATAAAGTCTTTATAAAAATAAACTCTGAACATATGATTAAAAAGGGAGAAGCCCAGTCTTTTTAGCTGCACAAATGCATAATAAAAAGGAGGCGAGTCTGTCTGAGATGGTTCACCCCAGCGTGGAGGGGGCTTTGACTTTGGAAGACAGAGCCTNAATCAGAGTTCAGACTGAGGGCAAGCATCGAGCAGTTCTGGGCTCGGATGCAAGTATGATTTCTATAAAAAGACATTTAAAAAACAAGGAGCAATGTTGCCATTTTGCCTTTAATGGGAAAGTGGCTAGAAGTGACAGTTAAAAAAAATTCTTTTATTTAAAAAAATCTCTATCCAACTTGTAGGCAATCATTGTATGAATTTTCACAAATGCACATACACTCGAAAACCAATAAAGTCTTTATAAAAATAAACTCTGAACATATGATTAAAAAGGGAGAAGCCCAGTCTTTTTAGCTGCACAAATGCATAATAAAAAGGAGGCGAGTCTGTCTGAGATGGTTCACCCCAGCGTGGAGGGGGCTTTGACTTTGGAAGACAGAGCCTGCTTGAAGCGCCTCTTCAGGTCCTGCATGTTGGGAGAGCGGGGCCGCGGGATGATGGAAGCTCTTCTCCTTTCCCCGCTGAGGCTGTGCAACTTGCTCACTTCTTTGCAGAGATGCTGAAACACATCACAGACGTCTTCGTAGTTTTCGCTAGTGGAAATTTCAAGGAACAGGCTGCCCAGCTCATTGGCTAGCTGAATGCCATCATGCGCGAGCCAGCATTTTCAACTAGTACTGCCAGGTGAGTCAACTGTAGGAAACAAATTTCATTTCTTTATAAATTACTCAGTTTCAGGTATTCTGTTATAAGCAACAGAAATGGGCTAATA
>NW_007730603.1:32944-34888 GCF_000696425.1 Galeopterus variegatus
AGTCTGTCTGAGATGGTTCACCCCAGCGTGGAGGGGGCTTTGACTTTGGAAGACAGAGCCTGCTTGAAGCGCCTCTTCAGGTCCTGCATGTTGGGAGAGCGGGGCCGCGGGATGATGGAAGCTCTTCTCCTTTCCCCGCTGAGGCTGTGCAACTTGCTCACTTCTTTGCAGAGATGCTGAAACACATCACAGACGTCTTCGTAGTTTTCGCTAGTGGAAATTTCAAGGAACAGGCTGCCCAGCTCATTGGCTAGCTGAATGCCATCATGCGTCTGCACCTGCCGGGCATGCAGAAGGTCCCCCTTGTTGCCCACGATGATGACCGGGGCTCTAGAGTCAGGGTGGACCTTCCGGATGTGCTGGTAAAGGGGTCGGATGGACTGGTAGCTGTCGTAGTCTGTGATGGAATAGACCAGCAGAAAGCCCTCGGCCCACTGCACGCATTTGGACAGGGAATCAACCATCTGGCTGAGGTTGTCTTGCACCTGCGAAAGATCAGAATGAGACCCAGTCAAGGAAGCCCTCCTGGGAGACAAGCTCAAAATAACATCAAAGTAACCCTTGAAGAAACTGTAAAAAAAAACCTCACTAATATAGTTTTCAGGTCCTACCCAGCTTCTACAAAAGGAGGCTTCTGATATGGAAAGTGCAAATTCTCAGGCAAACCTCCTGCCTGGATTATTTTATTAGCTGTTATCAATGCATTATTTTTAAACTCCTTGCTTGACAGGCAGTCTCTGGTGAACCATGGCAGACTGAAGAATGAATACAAACTAGAATGGCTCAATTTTTAGGAACTAACTCATCATAAACAAAAGTTTGAAAATAAGCCAAGATAAATATCTATTCCCAAGCCCATAAAAATATTTTTAGCATGCACTTCTTGAGAATGTTACAGAAACAAATTCCTTTCTTTGGGTTCTTCCACAAGACCTTTCCTCCCTAGAAGGGATTAGCAATTAGTAACTTGTTAATCAAGTCACATTCCAGACCGCTGGCCAAGAGGTTATCTGACTGCAATTAGTGACTGGAGGGAACAGCCAGTGACAGAAGCACTTCAGTGGTCTTTACTAAGGGAGCAGGCCCTCTCCCACCAGAATCTCACCGCAGTTTTTTGTTTGCTTTTGTTTTGTTTTTTCTTTTGTTTTTTGGCGGCCGGATTGTACAGGGATGGAACCCTAGACCTTGGTGCTATCATCACTACACTCTAATCACCTGAGCTAACCGGTCCTCCTTTTGGTTTTTTGTTTGTTTGTTTTAATGGTTCCATGTCCTACCTCTGAAAGAAGTGGCAGGACCCACCTTAGTAGTGATGACCACCAGGGTTGCAAAGAGAAGTTAAGCACCGGGTGACTAAGAGGGGCCTGCCTCTAATCGCCACCCCCCCCCCATCCCCCGTGGAGGGTTTCTAACGCCCCAACCACTGGCCCCACCTGCGGACTGTCCTCTCCCGACTCTGAATGCACGATAGGAGCATTTAGACGTTTTGATCAGCCTGGGAGCCCAGGGTCAGCGCCCTAAGCGCTGAGCTCCTCCTGGAGGCTTGGGAGGGGTGAGCTGTTTACTCCTGGCAGTCCTTACCTGGGTTGCACCGGGAGTGTCCTGGATCTGCAGAGACAGTTGGTCCCCCTCTACACAGACGAGCCGTGAATACAGCTTGCCTGGAGAATGAAGGAGAGTTGGCTTTTAAATTCTCACACTCAGATCAGAAAAAAAGAACAAAGAAACATGCAGGCACAAACGCAGGGAGCATGCAGTTATCCTAACCTGTATTCGGTTCATAGTCGCCAATGAATCTCTTGGTAAGGAAGCGCACGATCATTGCTGAAAGGGAAACGGGAACATCAGTGGGACATGACGGTCAACCGCAGGCGTTCCCGGGGAACTGCAGCGAGGGACGCGCCGCAGAACCGCGGACTCTGCCAGCGTCCCGAGGCTCTGCCA
>NW_007730603.1:36378-37358 GCF_000696425.1 Galeopterus variegatus
CAGCGCTGGGGCCGCCTCCGGCTCCTCCTCTTCCCCGCCCCTTCCCGGAGTGGGGGGAGCCGAGGGGACAGTCACCGCGGGCGTGTGCACCGCCTCGCCGCTTGACGCGCTCTGCTGGGGACCTGCGCAGCTTTGGGCCCTCGGACCTCGGAGATACGGCCACCATCGAGAGAGCGCACGGGGAAGCCTCTGGTCAGACTGTGCCTGCCTAGCCCTGCCGGACCCCTCCAGCCCGCAGCGACCAGCCGGGGTCACTGACCTGGGGGTGAACTTGAGGTGGGAGTAAGGAGCTGGCGTGGGAAAGGAAGAGGGAAAAGTGCAATCGGTTGGATGCTTCCCGCTTCCCGGCGAATGCTGTCCTTTTTATTTTCAAAAGGTGCTGAGAGGTGACATTAATGTAGATAAAGGGAGGGAGGGAACAAGGGCCCTGAATTAGTACCAGTTGAGGCAACTGTAGTCACTGTGACCTTGCTCGGGATATGTGGAGACCCCCAGTGGGCAGCAATTGTTTGAAGCTCAGTATTCAAGCCCAGCCCCTTCCCTCCTGGCACCAGCTGAATTGGCTCATTGGTAAGCACTCGGTGAGCATTCCACAGCTGGCTCTGGACTGATTTTCCATCATGAATACTGTCCTATGCGCTTGAGTCATGTATTGGCTTTATTATTCAAGTGTTTACTTCTAGGTGCATGGTGAAGTTTAGGGTGGGGGAGTGGGAGGAAGAGGACATAAAAGAGAAAGATGGCCTGGCTCTTGGATTTCAGAAGCCCACCATGGCAAGGCAGAAGCCTGGGGACTTTATCCTTGCACAGTTAGAAGACCTTTAAGCTTCTTGTCTCCTGTGTTCCAGCCGCATCTGTTGAATCGCCTGTTAAACAGCCCCACCCTATCACTCCTATCTCTATCCTGGCTGTATCAGTTAGATTGGCTGCACGACAAACCACACAAAACAATGGCTTAGAACAAGTCACTTATAGTTGCT
>NW_007730603.1:37907-64641 GCF_000696425.1 Galeopterus variegatus
AGATTGGCTGCACGACAAACCACACAAAACAATGGCTTAGAACAAGTCACTTATAGTTGCTTATAAGTCTATAGGTCAGTGGGGCAGATATCCCAATGTAGGCCAGCCTTTGCTGATCTTGGCTGAGCTCTTTGGTGCAACTGCAGAGAGCTTCCAGGTTCTGGCTGCTCCAGGTTGGCCTCACTCATGTCTGACAGCTAGCTGCTGTCCTGGCTGTGATGGGGGAGGGACAGTGATTGTGTCACGTGTCTGTCATCATCCAGCAAGTTGGCCAGGGCTTGTTCTCATGGTGGCTGAGCAGAGATCCGAGAAAGTGAGCGAGGGTGGACAAGGCCTTTTGAGACCGAGGCTCCCAGGTAGAACCCATCACTTCTGCTGCATTCTGTTGGACAAAGCAAGTCATAAGGCCACCCCAAATTCAAGGGGTGGGGAAATGCACTCTACCCCTTTGTGGAAGTAGTCATATTTGAAAGGATGAGGATGCACAGAGCAATAAAGAACGGGGTCCACTTTTGCAATTGTCCGCACTAATGAACTAGCGCGTCCACCCAGCCAGGTGCCCAAGCCAGTGATCCGTGAGTTGTCCTTAACTCTGACCACTCTTTCACTACCACGCTGATTAATTGCCAAGTCCCATCATTTCTACTGCCTACATTTCTTGGGGTCTCCTGTCCATCTCTACTACTCCCCTCATTTCTCAACCGAGGAGTCCTAAAGTAGACTAGAATAGATGGTGACTCTGTTTACACGTTCCTCCCTTAGAGGAACTTTCTGTGATCACTGCCATTGTCCCCACCCAATCTTACAATTACTTGCTCTCAGGCACCTTTGGAGCATTGTTCTCAACTGTCATTACTTTCTGGTGGACTGTTTGTTTCATGTCTGTCTCCTGGAGGGAAGGCACTTTAGCTTGTGTCTCTAGTAGCTCAGACATAGTGTACCTAGGACTTGTGAGGCCCTTAATAAATGTTTGTTCACTGGCTGACTTTCTGAAGGAGCAAATGGATGAATGGTGTCTTCACTGTATGAACTGGAAAAGACAGAAGTCATGTTTATGGCCATTATCCCAATGCCTTGGTTCTGAAAGCAACCTCTTCTGATGAGGCAGTGTCCCAGGAAGTGTCCTGAGATGCATTGCCATAGTTAAGTTGCACTGACTTCTGGCCGTTCACAAAGCAATCTCTTCCATTAAATTTCAATTTAACTGGAAAGACTTGAAGCAGGGCACCTTCCTCCCTGACAGGGGAAGGGGCACCGTAAAGACATTGAGTGTTTAGGGAACAACTGTGAAATAGTTAGGTCCCAGGCATCATTGAGCAGCTCTGTGATGGTTGCTGGTCTCTTAGATTCTCTCAGCCTCTCCTTCTTGAATACCAAATGGCTCCTGCAGTACCAAATCCTCACCGAAACAGGATGGGAGGGAAGGACTCTTTTGCTTTGTGTCTTTTATTATGAAATAAAACAATTCTCATAAGAACACAGCAGAAGTTTCCCTTAAATTTTGTTGACCAGAGCGGAAAAGCTGGAAAAGAGATTATCCAACTATCTAATAAAGAAGACTGGGATTGCCATGACTAGCTTAGAAAATCACGGGGGACAGGACACATTTCTATCCCCATTCAAAATCAAGTAGAAGAGGGCTGGCCAGTCAGCTCCGTTGGTTAGAATGTGGTGCTGATAACACACCAAGGTCCAGGTTTTGATTCCTGGATGGGCCAGCTGCCAAAAAAAAAAAAAATAGTAGAAGCGAATGGGCCAGCTGCCAAAAAAAAAATAGTAGAAGCGAGAATGACTGCTGGGCAGCAGCCAACGGGGCCTGCCACAAACGCTCTGCACTGTCTTAGAGTTACAACGCAGACCTTTCAAAGGAAATAAGAAAAATAGTAGAAGCGAGAATGACTGCTGGGCAGCAGCCAACGGGACCTGCCACAAACGCTCTGCACTGTCTTAGAGTTACAACGCAGACCTTTCAAAGGAAATAAGAGCCCTTCCTTGGTTGAAGAGCAAATCTCTTCACCTCATTCCTGTTTTACATTCCTTGTCTGGAATAAGATCATTTTAGTTTAAGGTCACCCAATAAGGAAGATTCCTAAGACAGTTCCTTGCCCAGTGATAATTATGTTCCATTTTGCATTTACCTTACACCTTTGCTCAGAAGAATTAAAATGTTATTCTAATTTCCTTGTAAAGGCTTTTTGCATTTACAAATACACAAAATAATCCATGACCTTTTAATGAAGACAATAGATTTCTTTGTGTCCAGAGTTATGTAAAATCTTAGTGCAGCCAATATAACACAAGCCTGCTAAAGTGGTTTTAAGAAGATAATAGAAATGTGTAGGCATAGATACAGATATACAAATCCGTGGGTGTTTAGAATGAGTGTGAAGGGCAGAATGATGTGGTAATATGCAAATAATATCAGACTTGAGAAGTTATTAACTCTTTACCAGCCAAATAAAAGTGTGAATTCTAGCCTTCAGGCAAAACTTTGCCAAAAGTTCTCTTCTAGTTCACAACATCCAACCACCAACACCACCAACCATAACCCACAACTACCTTTACTTTATGTCCTGAGTCCTTGTATACTGAGTTTACTGGAGCCTCAGAGTCTCTGCCTTTGAGGCACCCTCCCCAGAACAGGAATCACGCTTCTGCCCTCTACCAACTCCTCCCTTTATTTTGACAATCACAATTATTGAAAATCTACTCTCTGCAAGGCTCTGTGATAAGTGATGGTACAGAACACAAACAACAGCTAACCTTCTATTACCAAATATTTACTGAGAGGACAACAAAGTATAAGACAGTCCTGCTTGCCTTCACAGACAACCTCGTAGTGGAGTCACTAATGAAATTAATTATCATTTAGAAATTACTGTTGAGCGTACCAAAAAGCCCTCAAATATTTTCTTACTTAATCTTAATTTTTAATTAATCCTGTGAAACAGGTAAAAAAAAAAAATCTTCTAAATTGAGGTTCAGGCAAGTTTAGTAACTTACAGAGCCACTTAGCAGTGGTGACCCCAAGCTGTCTGATTTAAAATCTCTTGGCCCTTTTCACCTGTGTAGAGGGCAGCGTGAAGAACGCTCGGGTCAGGCAAATAGAAGACAAAGCAGGTCAGGGCATGAGTTCCAACAGAGCTGCAACAGGGAGGGCATAGGGACAGCTAAGAGGGGATGGAGCTGGTCTCCAAGCATGAGTGATATCCAGTAGGTGGAGATGCAGGCAGAGCGAGGAGGCATATCAAGTTGAGGGAACGGCATGTGCAAAATCATGAAGGTAGGAAGGATGTGGCAAGTTCAAGGAACTAGGAGTAGTTTCCAAGGTGAGAATACCGTGGGTGACCCACAAAGGTTGGGAACCAGACTGCAGATGGCAATGAATGCCATGCTAAGGAATTTATCAGGAAGCTGTGGAAAGCCATTGAACTGTTCTTGTGGGGGATAGCTCTTACTATATGCAACAGTGTCAGTGCTAGAAGCTTACAAAGAACAGGATATGGTCTCTGCTGTCAAGGATCTTAAAACTGTTTACTTACTTATCTCCCATGAGCAATTAATTTAATCTGAACCTCTCTTCTTCTTCAGGTGGAACAAAAAAAAAAAAAAATCCAATCACATCTTCACATGAGCTAAGCCATCACTTCATTTCATGGACCGTAAAGAGTATCTGCTGCAGTTTTTTCCAATCCAAATGGTTTCCATAAATTCCAATGTTGCTTCCAATCACATCTTCACATGAGCTAAGCCATCACTTCATTTCATGGACAGTAAAGAGTATCTGCTGCAGTTTTTTCCAATCCAAATGGTTTCCATAAATTCCAATGTTGCTGGAAAAGTATGTATGAGAGCATTTTCTCTATGCCTCTTCCATTGGTGGCTTTGTGAGATGGCCTGCCAGTTGCTCCTCACCACCCACTTTTGCTGTTTGAAAAGAATCACAATGCAGAACAATGCTGCTTACTCACTCCTCTGTACACATTTTCCACCTCAGCAGTAACAGCTGCAGATGCTGCTTCACTGTTATTATTCATAACCTAGCCGCTTGCCTAACAGATTCTGTGAAGGTTTTTTGCATGAACAATACCATTTTCTCCCCCTTTGAGTGAGGTTGGGGGTGAAGAAATATGCTATAAACTCTCATATTCCAAATAAATCACACCCACTTTCAAATTATTTCTTTTGTGCTCAAAAAAGAATAATATAAACCTACCTGATTTATATTTTGGCAGTTGCTAAATTTTAGCAATTGTTTAATTTTATATATTCTTTTATTTTTACATCATATATATTCTTATATATATGTATTTTATATATTGCTTATATTTTAGCATTTTTTTCACCTCAGTAGAGAAAATGCTAATACTACACTTGTAGGATTATGGATAAGATGTAAACCTGAGTGCTTTGTCTGTTTTTGCCAAAACATTTAGAGAAAAATTTCAAAAAGAGTATATTTTATACAACCTTTGGTATTGGGTTCAACCGAGTGAAAACAGAAGGCCTTAGAAGATACGTGGCTAGATCAGAAGGGACAGAATTCAAAGTTGAAGGGGGCATGCATCTTCATGTACAGTCATGGGTCTTATTAACTTAAAAACAGAGTGAAAATTTTATTTCACTGACAAGTGTAAGAAAAGGGAAATGTACAGTAAGGGATTAATTAATAAATTCACAATCTGTGGTGGTTGTTTGTTATTTAAAAGAATGCACGTTTCTAAGCAGACATGTAATTTTATCACCACACACACCTTACTCAAAGCTCAGAGGTTTCAATTAATTCATCTCCCCACTTACAAAGCCTTCTAATTTTCAGGATATCCAGATGGAGCTGCCCAAGTGGGTTGGAAAACAGATCTGAGGCTTCAGAGAATGTGAGGGTCTCAAGTTTATTAACAGAAGGCTAAAGACAGATCAGTGGATCTCACACTTGATAGAGCACACACCTTAATCACCAGAGAGCTTGTTAAGTACAGTGCTGGGTCCCATCCCCAGAATTTCAGGTACAGTAGGTCTGCATTTTTAATGAGTTCCCAAATGATGCTGATGCTGCCAACTGGGGTACTATGCTTTGAGAAGTACTGGCTTAGATCTCCCAGGAAGAACTTATAGTCATTTATTTTTCATTACTAATATTCACTGAACAAATATTTAATTGATTTATGCTATATGTCTCAAATGCAGGGGAGAAGCAAAATGCAAATTACTATTACTAAACCAGAATTATTCTGTTTTTAGATCAATTACATTTCAGCGGGTGTGTGAGCTGTGCTGAAGTTTATTAGTTGTTTAACAACCCAGTGCTATCGGCTATATTTTATCCTTTTTATTTATGATAAAGGGGCCTGTAGTAGTGACTAATTGTATGAAAAGCTAACGGGCAGTCATAAAATATAATCTGGTCTACTTGTTTTCTCCATCTCTACTTCTAGTTCCCCTCACTCCTGCTCCATGATCGTCTCTGTCCAGGCTGACACCTGAATGGCTTTAATGACTCCTTTTTCCTGTTAGGTGATGGCGAACATTCACATTGGTGTGGTATTCAAGAGCATGCCACACTCTGAGGAGGTCCCCCAGTCCCCCTCCAGTCTCCTGTCTTGTCCCTCTCTTCCCCATGTTCTCTATTCAGACTGTATAATACCTGCAGTTCCCCCCACTTACCAGCTGAGTCCACACCGCCACACCTGAGGAATGGATGCTTTAGCCTTGATCTGAAGTGGCAGCACACAGAAGAAAATGTGTGTGGGGGGGGGGGGGGGGGGGGGTCAGATAGGCAGAAGAACCTGAGTAAAGAATGATGGCAGAAGCCTCTGGAACAGAAAACATTTGTTGGCTGTGTCAAATTTAGAAAGCTTAAATTAAATTGGAGAAAGGTCTCTACATTTGTTAATTAGCAAGTTTTTAGTAACCTTTGAGAGTACAGTTTCATCAAAGTGGTACAGGTGGGAAACCAGATCTGCACTGGGCAACCAGGAAATTTAGCTACAAAAGGCACCGGGAAGGCACAGACAAGGCTGCATGGTTAATTTGCTAGTTTTTAGAAGTCTGCAGGCTGAAGTCAAGGAAGCAGCAGGAGGAAAGGGTTAAGGATACAAGAGAGACCAGGAATAATCTGTGAAACATAAAGAGAACAGAAACAAAAGCCCTGTAAACACCAACTCTCTCCCCTCTGTCCTTCTGCACTCCTTGATACCTTATTTTGGTATTTACTGCTCCTCCTAGATTGTCACCTCCTTAAGGAATACAGCTTTAATGGTGTTTGTCTCCTTCCCATTACTTCCCCCAGTAGAGTATGTAACAGTAAATATTTCCTGACTTAATAAAGAAGATCTATAGATACAAGTTGATAAAAACTCAGACACCACCTGATGGAGTTTGGATGTGTTGTCCCCTCCAAAACTCGTGTGGAAATTTGATCTCCAATGTGGCAGTGTTGGAAACTGATTGAGTCATGGGGGTGGATCCCTCATGAATGGATTAATGCTCTCCCCGGGGGTGGGGGGAGTAATGAGTGATATCTCGCTCTATTAGTTCCTGCAAGAGCTCATTGCTTAAAAAGACCCTGGCATCTCTTGCTTCCTCTCTCTTGCTTCCTCTTGCCATGTGACCTACTTGTACCCGCTGGCTGCCTGCCACTTTCCGCCACGAGTAGAAGCAGCCTGAGGCCCGTGCCAGATGCAGCTGTCCCAGAATCATAAGCCAAATAAACCTCTTCTCCTTATAAATTACCCAGTCTCAGGTATTTCTGTTATAGCAACACAAACGGACTAAAACACCACCCAACAAAACAAAACTTATATTGGGTAGTGATAAGTACTAAAAAGAATGATAAAGAGATAAAAAATGATGGAGTTGGCTATTTTTTTTATAGGACGTTAAGAGACAGTCTTGATTCAATTCAAGCACAGGCTGAATAAAGAAATGGGACCAACCATGGGGATTTATGAGGGAAAAGCATTCCAAATAGAGGAAACATCAAACACAAAAGTTCTGAGGCAAGAATGTACTTGGCACATTAAAGGCCCACCCAGCAAGGTTGGTATAATTGAATCTGACTTTGGTGCTGAAAGTGGTACAAGATGTGGCGAGAAAAGTAACGACAGGCCAGATGATACAGGATTTTGTAGTCCAGGGTAACTGTCAGGATATAAATGGTATTCAAAGCCATGAACCTAAATAGCACCCCAAGTATAAAGGCACTTCAATATTTGGGAGGGCAGACAGACAGTGTGATCCAGCAAAGACTGCAGAGGAGGTAAAAGGAAACCAAGAAAAGTGTTCCAGAAAAGCTAATTGAAGCCAAACTCAATAATGAAAAAATGTTACATTTTCTCCCACCACATTAGCAAAGACTAAATTATAATAATCAATTCTGATAAGCATGTTATGAGACAGGCATTTTTATTTATTGGAGGTTGGACTGCAAAATGGTAGAACCTTTTAGGAAATCAATTTATCAAAATGAGTCAAAAATCTGGAAAACACATATTCTTCAACCCAGTATTGTGCTTGTGAGAAAAACCTACCTTTAAAGATTAATCCAAAATACTAAAAAAAAAAAAAAAGCGTATTCATAGTGTTGCCACTGGTAGCTTTTTAGAAAACTGCTGTGCTGCACATCAAATGGAAACAGCTCTCATTGCTGAATATCTGCGCTAGTGACAATAGTTCCCCTAAGCCAGATGTTTGTCACCCCTCTTCTCAATGACCAGCTTTATCAGCCCTCCTGAATTGAGATATCTCATATCCCAATTTCCTTTTTCACAAGTTGCAAAGATACCTCATTTCACGTGGTCATGGTAAAACACGGAATTGTAGATCTTAAATGCGCAAAGGACCTCTAGGATTCTCATCTTACTGACAAGGAAACATAAGGTGAGGGTAGCACAACTTGTTGGAGAATCAATGTTTGAGGTCTCCTGATCTTTCCACAACTTCACATGGGAGATTTAACAATCCCAATTACTTATCAGCAAAATGTTATTAGCCTTCAAAATTCAGAAAAACACAATGGTCTTGTAAAGTCCATAGGAAAATAAGATTGAACCTACAAATACTAGACTGCAGATGTCCATTCACTTTTTTAAAAAGAGCAGTGCTTTTCTCATTAATCTTCTCATTAATTCGAAGAGCATTTACTGAATACTTACTATGTGCCAGGCACCAGGAGTGCAAAGTTTAATCAGACACATCCCTAACCTCAGGTAGAGTGGGGAAGACAGTTTAAAAAAAATTATAAACCCTGTAACAGAAGCAAACATATCTGTCATGGGAACAAAGATGTGGGGGATTTTATTCCAACAACCCAAACTGGAAGTAATCTCCCTTCTCTCTGATTCCAAGCACTTTTTTCATTCCTCTCCTTAAAATAATTGCATTGTGGATATTAACACCTGAGATTAACACTTAAGGTGGATGTCGAAGAAGCAGGAATTCATCAGTTGAACAAAGTGTCGGTGTTTCAGGAAAAGGCAACTAACTGTCTGTGCAAAGAAACTGAAAAAAACACAAACTTTTCCTAATAGCTAAAGCAAAAAGTAGGAAAACAGTAACAGGAAGTGAAAGGGCAAACAACTTAATAGGAATCAGATTACAAAGGGTCATATACGTGATGTTATCACAGATGTTTGCTATGTCCAAACTCATCAAATTGAACATACTAAATATGTGCAGTTCTTTGCGTATCAACTATATCTCAACAAAGCTGTTAAAAAACAAAAATACTGTGGTCTTCCAGATGTTGCCTGGCTCCCTCACCCACCCTAACTTACTGATAGTCAAACAGCACTGTGCTATGGGAACTTTGGCATGAAAGTATCACAGGTTCAAGTCCCAGCTCTACCATTTTCTGGCAGCATGACCACTGGTGACTTATTTTCCCTTTTTGAGTCTTTTTTCTTACACATAAAACTTGGTAGTCCTCACATCTCAAAAGCTGGCATGAGGGCGAAATAGCATGCCCTTAGTAGATCAACTGGCCAACAAACGTTAGTACTATAAATACCAATTCAGTAAGAGGGAGAGCTCAACAAAGTACAAACTTTCAATCCTGTAAATACTAGTTAGGGAAAGAAAAAGAGGGGTGGGGTGTCATATATACCCTTAAAAAGCAATTAGGAGTTCTAGATTAGCTGAAAAGCAATGACTTCCAAAATACTCCTCTCGCAGTTGTGGAGAACTAGAGTTCTCAATGAGCCCGATTATGAACTAACAGCTGGCAGATATTGGATACTCACTATGACACCATGCTAAGTGCTTTGCAAGTACTCCATTTAATCCTCACAACCATCTTTTAAGGGAGCACTTTTATTACCCCCTTTTCAGACAAGAAAACTAAGTCACACTGTTTAAGCAATTTGCAATATAGTGGAGAATTGGAGCCTGGAAGCTGGTATAATAAAGGGAGAAATGGAAGTGTGACTGAGGGAGGGACAGGGATGAAGAGAAGGAATGGACGTGAAGGACATTAAGAAAAACAATTTTAAAATATGATAGATAATGCATGGCAGTGCCATAAACTATCAGAAAATACATTAACAGGAATGCTAGCTAATGTTAGTTTCACTTTTGGTGGTGGTGGCAAGAAATAGGATGACAAATTTCCCATTGACTAATGATAATCATGTTTAGATGCATCTCTCCACTAGCAGTTAATGATGACCATTTATCATGTAAAACACTCAGAGATTCAAATCCAGGTTTGCTGGATTCCAAACAGTACCATCCCCCTTCATTAGAGAAAACTCAAGGCCACCTATTAGGCTTTTCCCCCAATTCACAGTATTTACTAAATAGGACTACAAAAACAAGTAGGTTCTTACATCTTCAAGTCGAGTCCAGTAGTGGAGAACACTATTTAAACAGAAAACCGGACTTGTCAGAGAAGGAAGATCGGTGAAGATTGTCGGTGTTTCAGGAAAAGGCAACTAACTGTCTGTGCAAAGAAACTGAAAAAAACACAAACTTTTCCTAATAGCTAAAGCAAAAAGTAGGAAAACAGTAACAGGAAGTGAAAGGGCAAACAACTTAATAGGAATCAGATTACAAAGGGTCATATACGTGATGTTATCACAGATGTTTGCTATGTCCAAACTCATCAAATTGAACATACTAAATATGTGCAGTTCTTTGCGTATCAACTATATCATTAAAGAAAAAAAAAGGAAGGGAATAAAATAATTACATAAAGTACTAAAACTCAATTTTAAAGTGCTCTCAGAACAAATGAAGTAATATATACTCAATTCTTAAATTTCCCATAAAGAAAAATATCAGTGAGCAGCAATTTTAAAAGTTTCCCTAGATAAACACCACGAAATCCTGTCAAGATCTCACCTGGCGCTTCAGTTGAACCCAGGTTCCTTTCTCTTTTGCTTCCTTCTTTTTCTGATCATTTTCCTTCACGCGTTTGAGGAAACTGTCTCGGCTTTTAGAGTGCTTAATATGCTCAATACGCACATTAATTCTCTTGGCAAGAATCTTGCCCCTGGAGAGTAGAAATTCCCATAAGTGCTTCATCAAAAATATAATGGAAATGCACAAAACTGCTTCAGCAATTTCATTTACTAAATAAATAAATCTTTTACCCAGATAGAATAAATCAAGGTGATGGCTTGATTATTTAATTTACAATCAATTATCAATCTTATTGGAAGAGGCTTTGAGGCAAACATCCCTACTTTTAAGCTCTTCTTCTGATTGACAGCCTCTGAAAGAACAGTAATTTAACCAAAACCAGATCACTAACAAAATTTAAAATTACAAACTTCTCTTTTTATACTACGAAAACTGAACTGCTTAATACCAAACTGCCTAAGACTTTCTAGTAAGTCTATTACAATTTGTTTCCTCTGACAGGATACAAGACAAACATCCAGTTTGCCTGAGTTTTAAAAGGATATTTCCTTTGCCCCACTTGAATGACCAATAAAGACATAAGTCCAATTGGCAAAGTGAAAAGGGGGTATGACAACACTGACTAGCCGCAGGGAACTATGATATTACTTACTTAACCTGTTTGTTTACAACAATGCCAACAGCATGCTGGGTAACATTGTAGACTCTTCCAGTTTTACCGTGGTAACATTTGTGGGGCATTCCTTTTTGAACAGTTCCCATTCCCTGTTAAGAAATGAGAAAAATGTTACACAAGCAATTTCCCTTTCTTTTTAAATACTGACTTTTACAGCACTATGATAGAAGACTTCTTTTAAATGGCAACTCAAGAGCTTTCAGAGCCGGTGAAATGTGTTTTTCACTTTGCTTCAAGCAATCAAAAAGACAATCATCATTAAGCTCTAATGCCAGAATATTTAAATGTTAAGTCACAAAATAGCCTATCACTTGTATTTTCTTAAAAATAGTAATCTCCATCTTCATCAGTAATTAAATTTTGCATAAGGGAATTCCTTTTCACTAAGACAAACTCCTGATTTTTTTCCTTCTAATTTTCCACTAAGCTATTAACTTCAAGCAGAATATGAGAAAAATTTAGACTCAATAAACATTTATTCTATACTCATAAACTTAGGCAGACTTCCCTCTAAAATTCAGAAAGATAAATGGATACAACAGATACAATATACACTAGTGTTTTAATTCTTGTACTAGATTAAATCCAACTTTCCTAACTTCTGTAATGTTATTTTCCCAATTTGTAATTTACCTTGATGTCTACAATATCACCTTTCTTGTAGATTCGCATGTATGTGGCCAAAGGAACAACTCCTGCAAAATAATGATTTTTAAAAATTTGGTGTAGTCAGTATCAGGATCAAAAAAGTCTAGAGTAAAAAGAAATGTAATTTTAATAGCTTTCAACACACATGCCCCCCAACTTTGACAGTTACATAAATTTTAAAATCTTGCTAATAGACAATTTCTCCTAAAAGCAAAATCAGTTTACTAAATCACACCCTGTCTCCAAGGTTTAATCTTACACTGATATCCAGTTACAGAAGTACTAAATAAAATTCATGCTTTTTGTTACAAAATAAGTTAGGTAGATGTTAGCTATGTAATGCCATTTATGAACATTATATAAAACACAACACATATGTTAATAAAATACAAATTTATGAAATGGTTGCTCTCAAAGAGGAAATCTACTTACCATGTTTTCTAAAAGGCCTAGAAAACATATATCGGGTGCCTCTCCTCTTTCCCTTTGTGTTCGTCATTTTGGCGAATTACTGAAACCAGAAAGTATAAAAAGTCAAATACAACTAAAAACTGGCGGTTTTGCCCCTTTAATAAAAAAATTCTACAATTTCAAATGTTTGCATTTCAGTGGCAATGAGAGAATTAGGGAACAATCTAAAAAGCTGGAGCACCAATCAATATTTCTTCTAAAAGATATAAACTCATTATTTTAATAAGTAAGGTCTTGGCCAAAAACATTAAAACTCCTAAGTAGCAGAACGGCTACCAGAAACTAAACCAGTATCCTTCCCCTATTATAACATAAAAACACAAGAGGACTTTTCCACACTATTTGCAGAACCCAGTCTAGAATGCCAAAAACACTGAAATCACTCACTAGCGGATAATGTATTCTTGGAGAACACGATAAAACTCAGACTTGCAATTTATGTTGCAGATTAAATCCATTTTGTTATTAACCTAATTTTCTGTGAAAGTGTCTTATACATCATCTATTTAACTGCCCCAAATCTCTCAATTCACTTCATATTTCTGATTATTTACTAGGAATCACACAGAGGGTGGGTGGTGATGGTGTGTGGAAACCAGGCTTTATAATCAGTGACCTAAATTTGACATAGGCTCTGCGCCACTTACTTACTGGGAGAGGTACATGTAAGCTCTCATCTTCATCTGTAAAATGGGGTCAACACTTTGATAACTAGGATTATGTCTACAAAACATGCAGCAATTCTTGGAACATGTAAACTGCTCTAGAGTAACTGATAACTAATTTATCATTATGGAAAAATACACTCATAGGCAACTCAGACCTGAATCTTCAGTTTCCCAAAAGGCCACAAGTTTGATAGCTCTGGTATTCAAGCCCAGAATAATTGCCATTCCTTCAATTATTCCTACCACAAGGCAAAATACCAAGTCAGGCTTAACTAACTTGTTGACAGTATCCTAACATAAACTGGTGACTTAGTGTTTCCCAAAAGGCCACAAGTTTGATAGCTCTGGTATTCAAGCCCAGAATAATTGCCATTCCTTCAATTATTCCTACCACAAGGGAAAATACCAAGTCAGGCTTAACTAACTTGTTGACAGTATCCTAACATAAACTGGTGACTTAGTTTAACACTCCTTAATCTTAAACAATGATTCTACCAAAGTACCCTCTTCATGAAAACTGCGTGGCGAGGAAACTCAAGAATGTTTCACATAACCCATCAAAGCCAAACCACTGTTACAATGAATAACATCTTTGACTTTTAAAAAAGGCAACTAGTAAGTGCCAGGTGCCCTCTTCTAAACCTCAAAGTCTCTGTTTAATTAACAAGGAGTGATGCTCTGCAGATTTTAAGTCACTTTGTGGGGTCACAAGGCGGAAGAATCAGTAACATAACTTATTTCTGACTCCAGAGCTCATGCTTCTCCACCACATCCATTTTCCTGAATAAGAAATTCATTTTGTCTAGACCCAAAACACATAAAATTAAGTGCGTTTTCAAAACAATATTTAACGTGTGAAACAATGCCTTAGAGTCTACAAAAGTACCAAAAATTATGCCAACCAGGACCCACTATTGGGTGCAACCTGCAGTTTGCCCGACTCTGGCAGCTGGCATTTAATATCCACAGACTAGACAAAAAGATGATGGGCTATGATTAACTGGTTATCAGATAACTTTTTTTCTAAATTTCTAAGTCGGACATATAGGTGTCCCGGAATCCCTTCACTCAACGCATGCTGCCGTAGAGTGAAAACAATACCTCCTCTTCGTGCAAATACTGGTGTTGCAACCTTAAAGCACTTTCCCTTTGTCCAACTGCCATCCGAGACCAAGATTTTTAAGAAATCGGAAATCAAATCATTCGCTTAAGAAGAGTGGTCGGTGTTCATTATCCTAGACGACTCGGTGGGCAACCACCCCGTTCTAGGCCTCAGCGGAGACCGAAACATGCCTGGTTTTAAACCGTTCCGACCACCCCGAAATCCCTATCCTATACCATTACAAGGTTAGAGGTGAAAACACCTCACTGGGAAGAGTTCGAAAGGCACCAGACCACGCGGCCCCCCACAGCGTATTCGGCAGGGCCGCTCAGGACACCGAGGATAAATCCATGGGGGCATACGACGAAGTCCTTTGAGGGTTAACTCAAATCGCCTCACCCTCAGTGACTCGTCCTCAAGACTGCCCCGCCACAGGGCCGGGGCATCGCAGTCCGGTTCTCAGCCCCTGGGCCAGGTCCGACCCGGCGCACGCTGCTCCCGGTCTGGCAGGACATGCTTATACCCGCCTCCCCGCCCCCCAGTGGACCCTAGACAAGCTAGACAGTCTCTCAAGAGTTCCAGCGCACGGCCTCCGCAGCCAGAGGGCTGCCGTTCAAGTCTGTCTAACGCGGGGTACCGGGAGCCACGCGCAGACCCTACCTGGAAGATGGCGGTTCCGGCCGAAAGGAAAGAGGAGGGGCCTCGGGGAGCGCCTCACGAGGGCCTGCGGGCTGCCCGCGGCGCTGCCTGAAGGAATCGCCAGCCTAAAGCCACTCTTTTCTAATGAAGGGGATCGTTGCTGAGAACAAGGTGAGTCTGTGACGATGCTTTCTTTTCTTGCAAGAAAGAGGCAATCGGCCAACACAAGCTGACACTTGTATCGTGTCGGACAGCCCGGAAAGGGGCCTTGAAGGTCGTCAAACAGGACGCCGACGTCCCGAACGTGCCCACGTCTACCCTCGCGTCGGTGCGCACGCCGGAAGTGGGCCTGCGTGTTCGTCTCCAGGCGGGAGACAGCGGCTGGTCCTGCGGTGTCAGAACTGTATGAAGGGCTCCTAGCTGCTGTTGACACGTTTGCTTGCAGAAATGATTCCGTGGGCGCGGAAGTCAGACTGTAGTGAAACAAACATATTATCTGGTTTGGATGTCTTTCCAGAATTTTTTACCACCTAAGCGTCTAAATATACGTTCCTGCTGGTAGATGCGCAAATGGTAAAAACCACTTTGGGATGCAATTTGGCAAGATCTAGTAAAACTGAACATACTTAAATACTAACCTCCAGCATTCCGCTCCTAAGTATATGTCCTATTGAAATTGTGATATGCAGACAGAGATGTACATAACAGCACTGTGGGTAGAAGCAAAATATTAGAAACGTCCATCAATAAAAGAATAAATACATTATGGGTTGTTGATAGGAAGGAAAAAGACTGAACTCAGAAAGGCAGAAAGAGGAAGATGGAGAAGAAATAAATAGCATGACAATTTATATACATATAATTATAAAACATGTACAACAGTACTATATATTGGTAAGGTGTATATGCATATGTAGTTAAAGTAATGGAATACAAGGGAATGAAAATCAAGTGTAGAAAAGTCATGTCTGCTAGAGAGGGGACTAAAGGCTTTAACTATTGACTATTAAGCTGGGTATTGAGTATACGGGTAGCCGTTGTTTTAGATATTATGCCTTTTACAATGCATATTGTTTTCTTAATATAGTTTATTTTTTAAGGTTATGTTAGGTTTATTTTTAAAATTGAGAAAATATTTCAGAGAATTCTCATCTTCAGGGCATCCAGTTCCCCCTATTACTAACACCTCACTGTAGTATGGTATGTTTGTTGCAATTAATGAACAAGTATTGTATATTATTATTACTGAAAGTCCATAGTTTACTCAGATTTCCTTAGTTTTTACCTAATGTCCTTTCTCTGTTCTGGGATCCCATCCAGGATGTCACATTGCATTTAGTTGTCATATCTCCTTATGTGCCTGTTGGCTGTAGCAGTTTCTCACACTTTCTTTATTTTTGATACAGAGTACACAACCTTGACAGTTTTGAGGAATACTGGTGAGATATTTTGAAGGATGCCCAAACATTAGAATTTGATGTTTTTCTCATGATTGTATGTATTGTTTTTAGGATGCAGTTTTTTAAAAATTGGCTAAGCAATATAAAAACTTTACCTGCCTGAATATAGATAATATTTTCTGTATTAGTCCGTTTTGTGTTGCTTATAACAAAATACATGGAACTGAGTAATTATAAAGAAAAACAAAATTTATTGCTTACAGTTTCTAAGGCTGGGAAGTCTAAAGTCCATCTGGTGGTGGTGACAGTGACCCAGGGATCTCACATTGCAAGATAGTGGAAGCAGAGATAGCAAGAAAGACAGACTCTCCTCTTCTTTTAAAGTCCTGAGAACCACGCCCTTGACCACCATTTTTAATCCATTCAGTATGGCATGGTCCTACAATCCAATCACCTATTTAAGGCTCCACCTTTCAATTACCATATATATGATTTCCCACCCTTGTAACAGTTACAGTGGGGGCTAAGATTCTAATCCATAAACTTGAGGGACACAGTTTAAGCTTCAGTGAGTTTTGGGGGGGACATAATTCAGTCCACTACATTACCTCATTGTTTTTAAATTTTGCATTTCTTTGACTCACTCCCCTGACATATCTGGAACTTGTGATTTCTAAACGGTGCATCAGCTCCAAAATTTGGAATTCATACTTTCTGTGACCACAGTCTCCAGCCCTTAAATTCACTTGCTCAAGGACTCAAGGAGTGTAATGGTTAATTTTAGGTGTCAACTTGACTAGATTAAGTAAGAATCATATATTTCAGAGTAACTAAGAGTAAATTTCACATGACTCACCATAAAACATGAAAAATAAGTGAGGTGATGGACATGTTAATTAACTTGGTTTAATCATACCACATTGTATAAATACTCCAATAAAAAAATAGCAAAAATATATAAATAGAAATTTAATAAGGTTTCAATTATAGAGCAAATCTAAATGTTTGTGACGAAAGTATTTATAATTTCTTCTATTTTAGTTAACTCTTTTTTATCTTTGTCATACCAGAATTTTAATTCCAAGTGAATTTTCTATTTTTTTAACATGTTATTTATCTCACTCTGGGCTAAGTGTAACAAAAATGATATTGCTATTATCCTAGGAAAAGCACAATTAAGAAAGCAAAAATAATAGTATACCAAAATGAATTCCAAAATTAAATGTGTCCTTGCTATGGCACATTTTAGACTTTGTACATTGCTCTTGCTGTCTTAGTGTAGATAATTAAACCCCAGTGTGTGTGCGTGCACATGTGTGTGTACATGTACATGTGTGTATATATGCATATGTACTTGTATGTGTGTATGTGTGTATACATAGTGATTGAGAAGGAGTTTTAAAAGCATCTATACTAAAATGCACAGATTATAAGTGTACAATTTGATTTTTTGCTAATGTATATAACCTCATAACCAATACCCCCAATAAAGATATGGAACATTGCCATTTCCCTGGAAAGTTCCCTAGTAATCCTTTCCTATCAATCCCCTCCCCCACCAGAACCATACAGTATTCTGTTTTCTGTAACCATAAGTTAGTTTTGCCTATTCTTGAATTTTGTATAAATAGTACCATACAGTATGTACCCTTCTTTCTGAACCTGGCTCTTTTTGTCGAGTTTAATGTTCTTGAGATTCAATCATGTTACATATACCAGTAGTTCAATTCATTTTATTGCTAAGTAGTATTCTCTTGCATGAATATACCACAATTTATTTTTCTGTTCTCTTGATGGAAATTTGAGTTGTTTACAGTTTTTTGCTCTTTTGAATAAAGCTACCATAAATATTTTTGTGAATATGTTTTCATTTGTTTGGGGTAAATATCTAGGAGTTATATTCCTTGATCATAAGGTAGGTGTATGTCTAATTTCATAAAATGTTGCAAAATGTTTTCCAAAGTGAACCCCAATTTTATTAATTTAGCATTTTCTCCTGAAGGGTTAAGACATTTATTTTGGCTGTAAGGTTTTAAAATATATTTGTGTCAGTAGCTCCATTGTACAGATCTGAAAAGCAAAGTGGTTTCCTGAGTCTCTAATGGTCAGTTTGTCTCTAGTTTGAGATCATTAATGTAAAGAGAATAAAAATGTATTGAAACTTTAGAAGAAATAGGAAATAAATGTAGAAGGTAGGAAACCTCAAAATTCATTCAATATTTATGAGCATCTAGATTAAATCAAGTACTGTAGTAAGTGATGAAACTATAAAAATGAATAAAACATGATCCTTGCCCTCAAGGAACCCAGAAAGAGTGGGTGGAAGGTGGAAGAGAAAGGTGAGTCCATTACAGTATTCTAAGTGATAAAATAGAGGGCACAGAACGAGTGGTATGGGAGTTCTGTAAGGGAAGCCACTACCCCTAGATTGGAGGAAGGGCAAGGAAAGAAAGAGCCCCCAGACAAAAAAGGAAGCATCCGAGGAGGTTTAACTTGATGAAAGAGTAGTACTTTGACCAGAGAACAAATAGGAAGAGGAAACAGCTTATGTAAAGGCATAGAGATGGATAACAATTTTAATAGATTGGAGAAATAAAAGGCATCCAATAGTTTTAGAAAATAAGGTCAACAAATGAACAGGAATGTGGCTTATCAAAATGAAGATTTATAATTTTGCACTAGACTTGAGTAAAATTTTTAAAAAACACAACTTTTGGTTATTAAGCTAAATTTACATCTCTGTATTTCTATTTTTGTTTTCTCCTGTGAAGGGATTTTAACAAAATATATATTTTATTTTGGTTTTCAGAAGACATTGGCAATTTAACTCCAGGAGGACAAATATTCTAAGATAGGAGGAAACAAGGCTCTGTCCTTTCTGTGTGAGGCTCTCATGGGGTACCTCGTTTGAGTACTCGCTTCTCATGCTTTGTCCTTTGTCCTGGTAGATTGGCAGGAGAACAATTTTAAATGAACTGATTAGAAGTTTCTAGTGTAGAAAGTATATAAGGAGAATTCTTGTCTCCAGAAAAATGTCACTGAAATGACAGATAAAGTAGTGAGGGGCAGAAATACTATGAATAATTGAAAAATATATCATGAAAAATAATAACAAAATAATTAATCTTTTTTCCATCAAACTTTTCATTTGAGATCTTGAGAAGCAACAGAATGAACAAGAAAAAGTCTATTTTTTTTTCTTTTTGTCTTTTTTTACTGACCGGTAACGGGATTGCAACCCTCGGTGTCGCGCCCATACTGGGGACCGGCAACGGGATCGCAACCCTCGGTGTTGCGCCCGCACTGCGCTCAGCCAGTGAGCGGGAACCGGTCTCCACATGGGATCCGAACCCTCGGTGGGAGCGCCGCCGCGTTCCCAAGCGGCGCACTCTCCAGTGCGCCACCGGGCCGGCCCCGAAAAAGTCTATTTTTTTTTTTTTTTTTAAAAAGATGATCAGTAAGGGGATCTTAACCCTTGATTTGGTGTTGTCAGCACCACGCTCAGCCAGTGAGCGAACCGGCCATCCCTATGTGGGATCCGAACCCAGGGCCTTGGTGTTATCAGCGCCGCACTCTCCCAAGTGAGCCACCGGGCCGGCCCAGAAAAAGTCTATTTTTTACTCAAGCAAGGCAAAAAATTGTGTTCTTCCAAAATCTGATTCTCTACCTGAAAACTGAGGCATAATTATGAAACTATGAGGTTGGACATTGAAATTGAATCTCAACCCTCAACCTAGGTCCTCATTGTCTGCATCCATTTTCTGTTCTCAAATCCTGCTTTTTGATACAGCTTCGAAAATATCTTCAACTACCCTAGACTGTAAGGCCAGCGCAATATGAGTCAGAACCTAATCAAATATCAGACAGGAAATGTGTTAAGTCATAAGGATAGTCAAGGAGGTAATTGCAGTGGTTTGTGGAGACCCAGTTACGTTTATGGAGTAAGGCACAATTGGGAAATGTGAAAACAAATATGATGTTGAACTTTTGTAGTAGGTGGGATGCACCTACTAAACCATAAGGACTTGTAATAAATTCAAGGAAACCAGTTGGTCAGTTGGAGTCAACAGTGCTCACTCCTAATGATTATATTAGTTTTTCTAAGGTAACGCCATCACCTAGAGCTATACAGATAACTTTCTGGAAAAGTTACTTTTTCTATTTGTAGAGAAGGAAGGAAGAGTTTCACCCTTTGATCCCACACGCTTGCTTTATAGTGATTTAGGTGAGGGCTGACAAGTAAAATTCACTTCTGTTGTTTGCCCTGATTGATTGATTATGGCTACCTGGACCTGAGCAGAGAGGTTTCTGAGGCTAATTCCAGGCTCACTGAAAATTTAAGGTTATCAATACCTGATGTGAGCTCACTGGGAAGAAAAGCACCTCTATATGTCATATTTTTGTCACTTCTGGTTTAGATAACTGGGAGTAGAAAAAGTAATTTCACTCAAAGGCAAGGTCCTGCACAGAATTTGAAACAGGCTAGGAAAGCATGGGGGTCTTGCCTTATAGGGATACTCTGAAAGAGAGGGGTCTCTATAGCAAAGCTAGTAAGAAAGAAGAAAAAGCATGAGTTTTAGAGTCATACTGACTAGCTTTCAACTCCGTTCTATCACTTCCTGTCAACCTCTGTGTCTTTGTCTTTAAAATTGAAGCACAAACACTTGTTTAAGAGGGGCTTGGACTTAAAAAATACCACGAGATAATGAATGTAGAACATCTTTTCCATTTTGTACATCACCTGGCACCTGTCAGGTACAAAGCATGTCCCTTTCTCTTCCTTACACCTTCTCTCCTCCTAGTGCTGGTGTTCTCAAAGTCTGGGTGTCTCTGTGACCCTTGCAAGGGATCTGTGAGGTCAAAACTATTTCCAGAATAATGCCAAGACACTACTTGCCTTTAATCTCCATCCTTAAGTACATATATCTTTTTCGGGGACAGGGTGGCTGGTATTACTTATCTTTTTAACGTAGAGTGTGTGACAAAACGGGAAGTATGCGTAAGACACTTGTGCTATCTGATTAGTTCGATGGTTGTCTGGAGGAAAAGCACTTTGCTATTGTTTGAATTGAGAGCTGAACTAACCACTTTATTCCATCAAATGCTTTTTACTTGAAAGATTGACAAACTATGGTTATTCAGACTTGGGTATTTGGCAGACATTTCTGAAAAATCAACTAAACCAGACTGCTACTTCAGTGAAAACAACTGATAATGTTTCTTGCCAGTGAAAATTTGAGCTTTTAAGTGAAAATTAGGATTTTGGAAAACTTGTATCCACCACTGTGAGCTTGACAGTTTCTAAACATAGATCCTTTTCTGGTGAGATCACCGGTGAAACTAACAAATGTGTTTTGTTTTATATTGTACTGTACTTTTATATTGTACATGTAATAAAATATAATAATAAAATATAATAAAATGTGTCAACATTTCGATGATCTGCGTAACTTACAAAAAATGTTGCAAAAAAATGATTGGGAAAACATCCATTTGAAGAGTAAGATAGTCCAATAGACAGAATATGAAATCTTTTTTTTTTTTTTTTCCTTTTTGTCTTTTTTCGAGTCCAGCAACGGATCGCAACCCTCGGTGCCGCGTCCGCACCTCGCTCAGCCAGTGAGCAGGAACCGGTCTGTATGTGGGATCCGAACCCTCGGCGGGAATGCCGCCATGCTCCCAAGTGGCGCACCGTAGCAGTGCGCCACCGGGCCGGCCCCAGAATATGAAATCTTTTTTTTTTTTTTTCCTTTTTGTCTTTTTTCGAGTCCAGCAACGGATCGCAACCCTCGGTGCCGCGTCCGCACCTCGCTCAGCCAGTGAGCAGGAACCGGTCTGTATGTGGGATCCGAACCCTCGGCGGGAACGCCGCCATGCTCCCAAGTGGCGCACCGTAGCAGTGCGCCACCGGGCCGGCCCCAGAATATGAAATCTTCATTGTTAAGTTTTCGGATTGTACATTGCAACTAATCTTTTAAAAAATCTGCCACTTGTTGAGTGTTGCATAGTATCAAATAATAGCCACAGTTATCTGAAAAGGTTATTAAAATACTTCTCCCTTTTGTAAACATATCTGTGTGAGGCTGGATTTTCTTAATATACTTCAACGAAACAGCATATGGCAATATACTCATTGCAGAAGCATGTAGAATCCAGCTGGTTTTGATTGAGCTAGACGTTAAGGACTTACAAAGATGTAAAACAATGCCACACTTCTTACAATATTTTTGGAAAATATAATTATTTGTCATGAAAATATGTTAACGTGTAGTAAGGTTTTTATTATTTTTAATGACTTTCTAAAAATTCATTTTAATTTCTAATATGGTAAATATTGATAGGTACAACCACATAAGCAAAAGTTCTTATTGATCCTTAATAATTTTAAGAGGTACAGGAATCTCGAGACCAAAAAGATTAAGAACACTGCCCTAGTCCTAGAACTTCTACTGCTGGTTATGCTTTGACTCTCCTGGAAGAAAACCAGGGATGTCACTGGAAGTTCCTGAAGTAATATCCTTTTTTAGTAAACTTTGATATTACACTTTTGGGTGAGTTCCAGACCAAAATATTCATGTTTCCGTAGTGATCTTGCTTCTGCAAAATTTTCTTAGAAGGGACTAATGGGATTATTTCCATTTTGCTTTGTAAATTCTGGACAGATCATAATACAACTTTGCTGAATTACTTGAAAGTGAAGGTCTTGGATTTTTACTTTAATTTGTCTTGTAATTATGCTGATTTTGCTTCACCGTTAATCTCTCCTGTCCTTAGATTTCTAATGAAACTGCTTATATAAGTCAACCATGTCAGATTTTATGAGAAAATCAGATAGGATACTAGCACATGGTTATGCTTGTTAAAATTTATCTCAGGCACGCTTTTAAAAAGAAACCCACAACAGTTTTCTTAAAATAGTCATTCTGGTTGTCAAATAAAATAGGTGAGCAATTAGGCTTCTATCTGATGAGGAGATTAAAAAATTTCTGACTGGCACAGTGTCCTGTTTCTATCTTTGAGCTATAATTCAGGTACTTTGCTGTATTCTGATAGGATAAGAAGAATCTGTGGTTGAAATATTTTGACTACAGTCATTGCTGACAAAAGACTAAAACCTTTTTAGCCATTATAAAAATTACTCTTGCTAAGGTTTCATGTGTGCCAGGAATTTTGGAAATAGACTTTTTGGTTTTTTTGAAAACTGACAATAACTTTAACCGTTATAATGAAATACAATGACGTAAAAATATTTCTGCAAAATAGTTGATATAAAATGCTTTTAAAAGTCGTAGCACTGGAATTTGTAGCTGAAGCATAAAATGAAATGTGAAGAACATTTGTCAGCCACTAATGCTGCTAATTAACACTAAGCTTTCATATTCTAGATATGCTAATTTTACATATTTGCTACTTTGTATCCTTTGATCTGTATCTCCCCAGGATGAATAAATCAAAAGATCCATTGTACAACATGAAGATTAGAGTTAATAATAGTGTTTTGTATTCAAGATTTCTGCTAAATGAGTAGATTATAATTGCTCTCACCACAGGGGGGAAAGTGGGTAACTATATGAAATGATAGATATGTTAATTTGCTTCAATATAGTAACATTTTACTATACGTATGTATCTTATAACATGTTGTATACCTTAAACACAATACAATTTATTTTTTAAAAACAATTTCTATAGGTATAATTTCACTGCCAACTATTTTTTTCAAACTAGTTTTCAATATCTCTGATACTTAAAATTTGATTTCTGTATTATATTTTTTTCTCCCCGGCAGCTGGCCAATATGGAGATTTGAACCTTGAGCTTGGTGTCATAACACTGTGCCCTAACCAACTGAGTTAACTGGCCAGCCCTGACTTCTGCAGTATTTGAAAGCTGATTTATGTGCATGAGATTGGCAAGGTTCAATTTAAATTGTTTGCTAGAATTTTATTTAATTTTAGTTGATCTAGGAGAAAATTCTTGAAACTAGGGAGGAAATTGGATAGGAAACTTCAAGGGACAGTAGTCTGATTACCTTGGCACAATGAATTTCAGAAAATTATACTATAAGTCTCATAAGGATAGGGACTTTATCACTATAGACTTTCCACTTTACAGCCAGTGCTTAGCATATGCTTAGCAAATTTTCAAAAAAAATTGAGAAGAGAGAGGGAAAAGATGAAAATGAAAGGGACCAACAAGCTGGCCCAACTGGATTAGCATTGATACCAGTAATTTTAATAGCAATAATAGAATTTTAAGAAAATGATCATTCACAGTTGTGGAATCTTGTAGTGTCAAAGAATTGCTGTTCAGGGGCCGGCCCATGGCTCACTCGGTAGAGTGCGGTCTGATAACACCAAGGCCGCGGGTTCGGATCCTATATAGGGATGGCCGGTTTGCTCACTGGCTGAGCGTGGTGCTGACAACACCAAGCCAAGGGTTGAGATCCCCTTACCGGTCATCTTTAAAAAAAAAAAAAAAAAGAATTGCTGTTCAGGACCCATTTGAGATTGACCAATGAGTCTGACTTAGTCTGCTGCTCAGCTGACTGGTTTCCTCAAGCAGTGTTCAGGGCATTCATTTATTCATGGAGCATACATTTATTGGTCACCTATTATGTAACAGGCACTGATCTAGTACTGGAGATACAGGGGGAAAAAAAAGAAATCCCCATGTTCTTGAAGTTTACATTCTAGTGAGGAAAGACAGATAATAAATTATACATTATTTGCATTATTACATTAAAATATATTCATTATGGCAGATGGAAATGTGCTATGGAGAAAAAAAATCAAAAGGGGGGCCGGCCTGTGGCTCACTTGGTAGAGTGCGGTGCTGATAACACCAAGGCCACGGGTTCGGATCCCATATAGGGATGGCCGGTTTGCTCACTGGCTGAGCGTGGTGCTGACAACACCAAGCCAAGGGTTGAGATCCCCTTACCGGTTGCAATCCGTTGCCGGTCACGAAAAAAGACAAAAAGGAAAAAAAAAATTTATTTTAAATTCTGTGCCAGATAACCCAAATAGCTAAACTTTTTGTAAGTCAATCTCTCATTCTATTTTTTCTTTTTTTTTTTTTTCTTTTGTCTTTTGAAAAGAAAAGAAAAAAAATCAAAAGGGGAAATGAGGAGACATCACAATTTGAAGTAGACTGTCCAGAGAAGATCTCACTGAGAAGGATATTTGAGCAAATATCTGAAGAAAGTGAAGAAGGGAGCCATGCAGGTATCTGAGAGAAGAGCACTTCAAGCAAAGAACAAGTGCAAAGATCCTGTGGACAGAGAGTGTTTGATGTATTTAAACAATGGGGTCAATGGGCTGGATCAGAGAAAAGGAGGAGATGGATAGTGTGGAATGCAGTAAGAGGTAAGGGAGGCATATTTTGTGGGACCTTTCGGCATTTCAGTTACTTTGGTTTTTACTCTGAGTGAGCTGGAAAGGCATTAGAGGGTTTTGAAGAAGAATGACATTATTTGACTTATTTTTGTAAAAGATGACTGTGTGGGTTTAGTGTTAAGATTAAGAGTAAACAAGACAATTGCTTACAGGGAATATATATTAGAAAAGATCTCAAATCGGTAAGTTAACTTTACACTTTTAGAAAGTAGAAAAAGAAAAGCAAACAAAATCCAAAGCAATCAAAGGAAGGAAATAAAGAATAGGAAGGAAATAAAGAAAAATAGAAAGGAAATAAATGATATAGAAAATAGAAAAACAATAGAGGAAATCAATGAAACCAAAAGTTGGTTCTTTGAAAAGATAAACAAAATTGACAAACCTTAACTACACTGGCCTAGGCAAAAAAAGAGTGAGATTCAAATTATTAAAATCAGGAATAAAAGAGTGGTTACCACTACCAAACTTACAGAATTACAAAGATTATAAAGAAATACTATAAATAATTACATGTCAACAAATTAGTCAACTTGCATGGAATGAACAAATACCTAGAAAGACATAGACACTGAAACTGACTCAAGAAGAAATAGAAATCTAAATAGATCTGTAGGGCCAAGCCCGTGGCGCACTCAGGAGAGTGCGACACTGGGAGCGCAGCAGCGCTCCCGCCGCGGGTTCGGATCCTATATAGGGATGACTGGTACGCTCACAGTGCTCACTGGCTGAGCGCAGTGCAGCCGGTCTCAAAAAGGACAATAAATAAATAAATAAATAAATAAATAAATAAATAAATAAATAAAATAGATCTGTAACAAGTAAAGCGATTGAATCAGTAATTTAAAATGTTCCCCCAAAGAAAAGTCCAGGCCCCAATTATTTTACTGGAGAATTATATCCAATATTTATCAAAAAATTACTTACAAATACTTTACAAACTCTTCCAAAATACAGAGGAGGAAGGAAAGTTTCTATGAAGCAGTATTACCAGATACCAAAGCCAAACAAAGACATTACAAGAAATGAAAACTACAGACTAATATCCTTCATGCATTTAGATGCAAAAAACAAACAGACAAAAAACAAATGCTTAACAAAATATTAGCAACCAAATCCACCAACATATAAAAAGGATTATATATTTTCACTAAATGACATTTAACCCAAGAATGCAAGGCTGATTTAACTTCTGAAAATCAATTACTGTAATACATTATATTAATAAAAGACAAAAACCACATGATTAGAGTAGATATACAGAAAAGCATGTGAAAAGACCTAATAAGGGCCGGTCCGGTGGCACACTGGATAGTGCGCCGCTTGGGAAGCGCGGCGGCGCTCCCGCCCGAGGGTTCGGATCCCACATACAGACC
>NW_007730603.1:64796-66602 GCF_000696425.1 Galeopterus variegatus
AAAAAAAAAAAAAAAAAAAAAAAACCTAATAATTATTCATGTATTCATGATTTCAAAAACCCCAAAAAACTAGGAATTGAAAGGAACTTCTTCAGCATGATAAAGAGCATCTAAGAAAATCCTATAGCTAACATAATACTTAATGGTGAAAGACTAAGTGATTTTCCCTTAAAATCAGAAATAAGACAATGTTCACTCTCACCAATTGTATTCGACATTGTACAGGAGGTTCTGTCCAGGGTGTTTAGGCAAGAAAATATAAAGGTGTTCACTTGGAAAGTAGGAAGTAAACACTCTTATTTCCAGATGACATGATCTTGTATGTAGAAAATTCTGAAGAATCCACTATAAAACTACTAGAACAGATAAACAAGTTCAGCCAAGTCACAGGGTACAAAATCAATGTATAAAAAGTGAATTGTATTTCTGTACACTAACAATTAGTACTCCAAAAATAACATTAAGGAAGCCTTTCATTCACAATGGCATCAAAAAATATAAAGTACATAGGAATAAACTTAGCAAAAGTGCAAAACTTCTACACGTGAAATTACAAAACATTACTGAAAGAAAATTTAAAAGAACTTTATAAATGAAAGAACATCCTGCATTCATAGTTTGAAATACTTAAAATTGTTAAGATGGCAAGATCCCACAAATAGGTCTGCATGTTCAATGCAAAACCTTTTTGCTTGCATAAATTGACAAACTAAAATTCTTATGGAAATGCAAAGAGCATAGAATAGCCAAAACAATTTTGAAAAAGAATAAAGTTTGAGGACTTACACCTCCCCATTTCAAAACTTAATACAAAGCTACAGTAATCAAGACAGCGTGGCATTGGCATGAGGAGAGACTATAGATCAATGGAATAAAATTGACAGCCCACATATAAACCATTATGTTACAGTCAATTGATTTTTGACAAACGTTTCAAGAAAATTCAGTGGGAAAGGAGTCTTTTCAAAAGTGATGCTGGGACAGCTGAATATCCACATGCAAAAAAAGAAAAGTGAATTTGGACCTCAACTTCACACCATATACAAAAATCAACTCAGAATGGATCACAGACCTAAATGTAAGAGCAAAAACTGTAAACTTTAAAATAAGATGTGTGTAAATCTGTGATCTTGAGTTAGGCAATGATTTCTTAGAAATGACACCAAAAGCACAGTGGTAAAAGAAAAAAATAATAAACTGGACTTAATCAGAATGAAACTTTTGCGTTTCAAAAAGCACAAGAAAGTGAAAAGACAACCCACAGAATGGGAAAAATATTTGCAAATCATGTATCCAATAAGGGGCCTATAGCCAGAATATGTAAAGAACTCTGACAACTCAATAATAAAGACCCAATTAAAAAAATATATAGGGGAAGGACTTGAATAGATATTTCTAAAAATACATACAACTAGCAATAAGCACATGAGAAGATGCCTAATGTTATTAGTAACTAAGAAATGCATATCAAAACTGCAAGATACCACTTTACACCCCCTATAGTGGCCATAATTAAAAAGCTATATCAAGGGCCGGCCCGGTGGCGCACTTGGTAGAGTGCAGCGCTTAGGAGCATGGCGGCCTTCCCGCCGAGGGTTCGGATCCCATATAGAGACCGGTCCGCTCACTGGTTGAGCGCGGTGCGGGTGCAACACCGAGGGTTGTGATCCCGTTACCGGTCACGAAAAAAGACAAAAAGGAAAATAAAAAAAGATGACCGGTAAGCGGATCTTAACCCTTGACTTGGTGTTGTCAGCACCACGCTCACCCAGTGAGCTAACCGGCCATCCCTATATGGGATCCGAA
>NW_007730603.1:66612-76754 GCF_000696425.1 Galeopterus variegatus
CGCGGCGGTGCCCCTGCCGAGGGTTCGGATCCCATATAGAGACCGGTCCGCTCAGTGGCTGAGCGCGGTGCGGGTGCAACACCGAGGGTTGTGATCCCGTTACCGGTCACGAAAAAAAACAAAAAGGAAAAAAAAAAAAAAAAAGATATATCAAGCACTGGAAAGGATTTGGAGAAAATGGAACCCTCATGTGTTATTGGTGGGAATGTAAAATGGTGCACTTTAGAAAATAGTTTTGCGGGCCGGCCCGGTGGCGCACTGCTACAGTGTGCCGCTTGGGAGCGCGGCAGCGCTCCCCGCCGAGGGTTCGGATCCCACATACATACCGGCCGCTCACTGGCTGAGTGAGGTGCAGGCGCAACACCGAGGGTTGTGATCCCGTTGCCGGTCACGAAAAAAGACAAAAAGGAAAAAAAAAAAAAAAGAAAGAAAATAGTTTTGTGATTCCTTAAAGGGTTAAACATAGAGTTACCATGTGACCTGGAAATTCCATTCCTCAGTATCTATCAAGGAAAAATGAAAAAATGTTTACACAAAGATTTTTTATGTGAATGTTCAGAACAGCAATATTCACAGTAGCCAAAAAGTGGAAGATACTGAAATGTCCATCAAATCTTATTGGTGAATGGATGTACAAAAATGTAGAATATTCATATAATATAATACTATTTGACAGTAAAAAGGAATGAAATACTGGTACATGAATGAACCTCAAAGACCTGTTCAGTGAAAGAAGCTAGACACAAAAGAACACACATTGTATCATTTTATTTATATGAACTATCGTGAATAGGTAAACCTATAGAGACAGGAAGTGGATGAGGGTTACCTAAAGTAGGGGCAAGAGGGGAATAAGGATTGATAGCTATCGGGGACGAAGTTTATCTAGGGGATGATGGAAATAGTCTAAAATGAGATTGTTGTGATGGCTGCCGACTCTGCGAATATAGTAAAAACTATTGAAGTGAGTTAACTTTATGGCATGTGAATTATATCTCAATAAAGGCTGTTTAAAACAAACACTGGGCTCTTGTCCCGGGAGGCCTCTGCTCTGAGTGACTGGGACCAGGACCATGAAAGCAGAGTGTTATGATAGCAGGGTAGTGGACTTTAGCAATGCTTTTTTTTCTCAAATGCTTGAATTCTTATGAAAAGCATAGAAGAAGAGGTATTATAATTTTTAAAGCAATATCTCTCTTATCTACACTTCAAAGTAATACATTATTTCCTACTCTAGAATTTTGAGTGGATGACATCTTATGGCAACAAGCAAAGAATTGTGTCTTTGGCCACTGTCTGAAGAATTTAAGGACTTTGCTACTAAGGGTCACAAAGTATAGTGGAAGGGACTTTGGCTTAGGTGTCTGAAGACTGTTATTGGCCAGGAGGATGACCACAGGTAAATCTGCTTTTCTCCACCATTCTCCAGCCTTTTTAGGGGGAACTTCAGGAGCTTGGCTCTCTAAGGTTCCTGCAGCCTCTACAATTATATGCAATAAGTGGCATTGTTTCTGTAAACAGTAGCTGAAGTAGCAATTAATTCAAGAAGGAAATTAGAGCCAGTGCAAGTTTCTGGTGGGGGCTGAGTCCTCTGTGTGTTCTTCCTCCAGATGATGTTCCTTCCTGGCTGCATCTGCCCTCCTATGGTATGTCTGGAAAAATACTCCAACCTCTCAAGGCTTAGGGGCTTTCCTCTGTGAAAGTTAGCAACCGTGCTTTAAAAAAGTTTTTATTTTGATTTTTTATTTTGAAATAATTTTAAATTCACAGCAAGATATAGTACATGGAGATCCTGTGTGCCCTTCGTCCAGTTTGCCCCTGTGGTTACATCTTACCTACTATAGCACAATATCAAAACCAGAAAATTGACCTTGGTACAATGTATGTGGATAGTTCGATGCCATTGTCACATGTGGAAGTTCCTGCACATGTGACACTCCACCGCGTTCAAGAAACAGAACTATTCCATACCACAAACATCTCCTCTGTGTTACTGCTTTGTAGTCACACCATCTCTTCCTCCTTCCATACCTGGCAACCACTCATTGGTCCTTCATCTTTATAATTTGTCATATTGAGAATGTAAAATGGAACCATACAGTAGACCAGTGTTTTTACTCGTATGATGCCCTTGAGATCCACCCAGTTGTTGTTATCATAATAGTTTTCTTTTATTGGTTGCTAGTATTCTGTGGTATGGATGGACCACCATTTGTCTAGCTATATACTATTTGAAAGACATTTTGGTTGTTTTTCCTTTGGGGCTATTTTACCAGCATTACCTGTTAATTATTTAAGAAGGGAAGTCTTTAACGAATGCTCTTGAAACCCAGAACACCAAAATGACAAAACTACTACAGGTTGAGCATCCCTAATCCAGAAATTCAAAATTCAAAATGCTCCAAAATCTGAATTCTTTTGAGTGCCAACATGATGCAACAAGTGGAAAATTTCACACCTCTCCTTATGTGACAGGTCAAGTGTTTCATGCACAAAATTATTTAAAATATTGTACAAAATTATCTTCAGGCTATGTGTAAAAGGTGTATATAAAACATCCCCAACATATCGCATTATGTATATGCAAATATTCCAAAATCTAAAAAATCTGAAACCTAAAACACTTCTGGTCCAAAAATTTTGGATAAGGGATACTCAGCTTGTATGATTATATGGAAGGAAAGGTAAACAAACCTTGTCCTAATTGAATGAGAAAGTCTGCTCAGTTGACAAGGAAAATTGGGGGAAAATTAAGGCCTTGAATTCAAGAACCTCAGGTTTCCATCATGCCTTCCTCAACAGGATGCACCCCCTCTACATCATCTTTCGCCACACAAACCAGAAACAAGACCATTTTAAAAAGACTATATGGTACTTTTTTTTATAAAAAGCTCTGGGTGTGACATATTTTTTCATTAACCTTTTATTAAGCAATTTATTGCATTCTTCCTTGATATTGGGACCTGTCCGTGAGATGAAAACAAATTCCATGTCTCTATGGAAATTGCATAATCTCCAGGGTGATGGATACTAAACTAGTAATTAGAAGATTATTTAACAGTAATTTTCATATGAGGCAGTAGGACCAGCTGAGGCTATGAGAACGTCAATGGCATGATCTATAATCTGGGAGACGAGGAAAGATTTCCAGAGGAGGCATCAAGCCAAAGGAGTGTGAACAGCACAGGGGCATATGTCCTCAAGACATCCGAGTCATTACCCAGTTGATATGATTACATTCTTCACTTGAAAAGTACTCTTTATATCAGAGGATACATAATTGTGAATATGTTACTTTTATGGACCAATGATATATGATCTAGGGAAAAGAGTAAAATTTAAATAAAACAATGGCAGAGTTTTAAAAAGGATTTTATAGATAAATAAAGTTGACTTTTTCAATTTGTCAATCATTTTTTATCCTTGTTTGGTGATATCTTTAACAAATATTTTAATGTATGCTTATTCCTGTTTTGTGTGTGAGTGTGTGTGTGTGTTTGATTATGTTTAGAATGAAATACAGAGCCACAAGTAAAAGGAAATGTATTTTCCTGTTCAACATCATGCACACTATATGAAAAGTTTGTGGAAAATTTTGTATCATCTTTTATTTAAATTTTCCACAAACTTTTTGAAATACTCACATACATCCTCAGGCACTTTCTACACAAAGTAGGTACAAACTAGAATTTTGTTTGATAGTTGAATAAATGTGTAACGTACAAAAGTACCAATCCTGGAATCCTACATAAATTGGTGAATTCCCTGCCAGCCCTTGGCACCCCCCATTCTTTTTCTTGTCTCTATGATTTTGACTACTCTAGGCACCTCATGTAAGTAGAATCACATAATATTTGTCCTTTTGTGTCTGGCTTATTTCATTTAGTGTAATGTTTTCAAGGTTCATCCATGTTGCAGCATCTGTAAGAATTTCTGTTCTTTTTAATACTTGGGTTAGCTGGTAAGTACAGTTGGTTAGAGCACAGCCTTACAACACCAATGTCACATATTTGGATTCCCGTACCTGCAAGCCACCAAAAAAAAAAAAGACTGGATAATATTCCGTTGTATGGATATATTGCTTTTGTTTATCTATTACTTGGTTGATAGACATTTGGGTTGTTTTCACACCTTTAGGCTATTGTGAATAACACTGCTGTTCACGATGGTATACAAGCATTTGTTTGAATTCCTATTTTCAGGTTTTTTGGTTATATAACTAGCAGTGGAATTGCTGGGTCATATGATAATTCTTTGTTTAAGTTTCTGAACAACCACTAAACTGTTTCCCACAGCAGCTGCACCATTTTACATTCTCACCAGCAATGTACAAAACTTCCAATTTTCTACATCCTTTCCAACAGTTATTTTCTGGTTAAAAAAGTTTTTTCTATTGTAACCATCCTAATAGGTATAAAGTTGTAGTGTATCGTGGTTTTGATCTGCATGTCCCTCATGACTAATGATGTTGAGCATCTTTTCATGTGCTTAGTGGCCATTAGAATATCATTTTTGGGGCTGGCCCGGTGGCGTACTGGAGAGTGCGCCGCTTGGGAGCGCAGTGGCGCTCCCACCGAGGGTTCGGATCCCATGTGGAGACCAGTTCCCGCTCACTGGCTGAGCGCGGTGCGGGCGCGACACCGAGGGTTGCGATCTTGTTGCCGGTCCCCGGTGCGGGCGCGACACCGAGGGTTGTGATCCCGTTACTGGTCAGTAAAAAAGACAAAAAGGAAAAAAAAAAGAATATCTTTTTTGGAGAAATATCTGTTCAAGTCTTTTGCCCATTATTTATATTTTTTTAGTTGGTTGTCTTTTTTGTTGTTGAATTATAAGGGTTCTTTATGTATTCTGAATACTGGACTCTTATCAGATATATGATTTGCAAATATTTTCTCCCATTCCATGAGTTGTTTTTTCACTTTCTTGGTAGTGTCCTTAGATGCACAAAAGTTTTAATTCTGATGAAGTCCAATTTATTTTTTCTTTTGTTGCTTGTGCTTTTTGTGTCATATCTAAAAAACCATTGTCGAATCTAAGGTAATGAAAATTTACCTCTGTGTTTTCTTCTAACAGTTTTATAGTTTTAAGTCTTATATTTAGGACTTTGATCCATTCTGAGCTAATTTTTGTATCTGGTATTAGGTAACAGTCCAACTTCATTCTATTGTATATGTATTCCCAGTGTCCCAGCACCATTCATTAAAGAGACTATTTTTTCCCTATTACATGTTCTCAGCATCCATGTCAAAAATCAATTGACTGTAGATGTATGGGTTTATATTTAAACACTCAATTATATTCCATTGATGTATAAGTTTATCCTTATGCCAGTACCTCACTGTTCTGATCACTCTAGTTTTGTAGTGAGTTTTGAAATAGGGAAATGTGAGTCTTCCAAATTTGTTCTTCTTTTTCAAGATTGTTTTGGCTATCCAGAGTCCCTTGAAATTCTATGAATTTTAGGATTAGCTTGTCCCTATCAATTGGAATTATGATAGGGATTGCGTTGAATCTGTAGATCACTTTGGGAATTATTGCCATATTAACAAGCCTTCCAATCCATGAATATGAGATGTCTTTCCATTTATTTAGGTCTTTTATCTTTCTCAACATTCTATAGTTTTGTAGTGTACAAGTCTTTCACCTTCTTGATTAAATTTATTTCTAAGTATTTTGTTCTTTTTCATTATATTACAAGTGGAATTGCTTTCTTACTTTCCATTTTGAAATGTTCATTGCTAGTGTGTAGAAAACAGCTCATTTTCTTATGTTGGTATTGTATTCTGAAATTTTGCTGAAGTTGTTTATTAGCTCTAAGCATTTTTTGTGGATCCTTTATTAGATTCTATGTACAAGATTATGCCATCTATAGATGGTGTTACTTCCTCCTTTCCTGATTTTACTAATTTGAGCCTTCTCTCTTTATTTCCTTGGTCATCTAGCTACAGTTTTGTCCATTTTGTTGATCTTTTCAAAGAACCAATTTGGTTTCCTTGGTTCTCTCTATCGTTTTTCAACTCTCCATTTTGTTTATCTTCACTCTAATCTTTACTACTTCCTTCCTTCTCTAGCTTTGGGTTTGTTTTGCTTTTAATTATCTGTTTTTTTAAGGTGTACAGTTAGGTTATTGATTTGAGATTTTTCTTCCTTTTTAATGTAGGCATCTACTGCTATAAGTTTTCCTCTGAGCACTGTTTAGCTGCATCCCATAGGTTTGGGTATGTGTATTTTCGTTTTTTTCCTTCATCTGAAAGTATTTTCTAATTTCTCTTGTGATTTCATTTTGACCCATTCGTTGCTTAAGAGTTTGTTGCTTAATTTTTACATATTTAAATTTTTTCAGTTTTTTTCTATTATTGATTTCTAGTTTCACTTCCATTGTAGTCAGAGAAGATACTTTGTTTGATTTCAATATTTTTAAATTTCAGACTTGTTTGTGGCCTAATGTGCTCTATCCTGGACAATGTTGAGAAGAATATGAATTCTGCTGCTTTTGTATGGAGTGTTCTACAGATGTCGGTTAGGTCTAGTTGGTTTATAGTGTTGTTTAAGTGATCTTTGGTCTAGTCATTCTATCCATTATTGAAAGTGATCTATTGAAATCTCCAACTATTATTGAACTATTTATTTTTTCATTCAGTGTTGTCAGGTCTTGCTTTCCATATGTCATATAATTTTTGTTTTGTGGTGCTTCATTACTGCTTGCTTTTGTGTTTAATTTTTTTCTAGTGTACTGTTTTGATTCTCTTCTCACATCTTTTACTTTATGTTTTCTAGTTATTTTCTTAGTGATTACCCTGGGGATTACAGTTAACATATTATTTATAGCACTCTAGCTTGAATTTATACCAGATTAGTTTCAATAGTATACAAAATTCTGCTCCTCTATAGCTCCATCCCTTCCTTCATGTTATTATTGCTACAAATTATGTCTTTATACATTGTGTGCTGATTAATATAGGTTTACAATTATTGTTTATGTATTTGTCTTTTAAATCATATAGGAAAAAAACAAAGAGTTATAAACCAAAAATGTAATAATACTGGCTTTTGTATTTACCTATGTGGTTACCTTTACTGGTGCTCTTTCTTCATGTGACTTTACATTATTGAATATAGCCCTTTTACTTCAGCCTGAAGAACTCCTTTTGACATTTCTTTTAAGGCTGTTCTAGTGGTGACAAATTCCCACAGTTTTCGTTTATCTGGGAGTGTCTTAATTTCTACTTAATTTCTGAAGGATGGTTTTGCCAGATGAAGAATTCTTGGTTGACAGTTCTCTTTCTGTACTTTAAAATTGCCTGTGATATTTATAGTTTCTAATGAGAAATCAATTTTAAATTTTATTTAGAATCCCTTGTACCTCATGAGTTACCTTTTTCTTGCTGCTTTGAAAATTCTGTCCTTGTTTGGTTTTAACATGTCTAAGTGTGGATATCTGTGAGTTTATACTACTTAAAGTTTGTTGAGCTTCTTGGGTGTTTAGATTCATTTCATTTCATTTGGGAAGTTTTGGCCGTTAGTTCATCAGATATTCTTTCTGCCCCTTTCTCTTTGTCTTCCCCTTCTTAAACGCTTATTATGTGTATGTTGGTACACTTGACAGTGTCCCACAAGCCTCTTGGTTCTGGTTTTTTTTTTGTTTTGTTTTGTTTTGTCTTTTTTCGTGTCCGGCAACGGATCGCAACCCTCAGTGTCGCGCCTGTACCGGACCGGGACCGGCAACGGGATCGCAACCCTCGGTGCTGCGCCCTCACCTCGCTCAGCCAGTGAGCGGGAACCGGTCTGCATGTGGGATCCGAATCCTCGGCGGGAGCGCCGCCGCACTCCCAAGCAGCGCACTGTAGCAGTGCGCCACCAGGCCGGCCCTCTCTTGGTTCTGTTAATTTTTTTCATTCTTTTCCCCTTCTGCTCCTCAGACTAGATAATCTCAAGTTTACTGATTCTTTCTTCTGCCCACTCAAATCTCCTTTAGAAATCTTCTAGTCAATTTTTTATTTCAGTTATTATACTTTCCAACTACAGAATTTCTGGTTGATCCCTTTTTATAATTTCTGTCTCTTTATTGATATTCTATAGTTAGTGAGGCATCATTCTTCTGGTTTCCTTTAGTTCTTTTTCAATTGTTTTCTTTAGTTATTTAATTATATTTAAGTCAATTGATTTAAAGTCTTTGTCTAGTAAGTCTACTCTTTGGACTTCCTCAGAAAAAGTTTCTCTTAGTTTCTCTTTTCCTGTAAATGGGCCATACTTTCTTCATTGTTTGCATGCCTCAAAATTTTCGGTTGAAAACTGGACATTTTGAATATTATAATGTAGCATCTTTGCAAATCACTCCCCCCCTCCAATTTTTTATTGCTGCTTGTTGTGATGGTTGTTTAAGTGAATTTTTGAACTAATTTTTAATGTGTATTCTTTGCCATGTGTGGCCACTGAAGTCTCTATTTCATTAGCTTAGTGGTCAACTAGTGGTTTGGCAAAGATTTTCTTAAATGCCTGGAGCAAAACAAAGAAATAAAACAAAACAAAAGACAAACTTTTCCAGTCTTTTCAGATTGGCCCTGTGTTGAGGCACTTCTTCAATGCTTGGCTAGGCCATTAACTTCCTGCTTGCATGAGGCCCAAAAGTCAGCCAGTAGTGAAAGCTTAGGGTCTTTTGGGGTCTTTTCTGAGTGTGTGTCCAGCTCTGGGTATGCATGTGGCCTTCTAGATTCCCTGGAATACATGGAAGCTTTTCAAAGCCCTTCTTCCCTGAAGTATGTCCTTCTCCAGCCTCTTTCTTCCCAGGCTTTTGGTCTCTCTATTGCCTGTCCAACTTTTATTCTTTGCCACAGGTGACAATAGCTAACGTATTTGCCTTTAAATGTTTTTGACAAATGTCACCATGGAAGTGGCCTCAACCTTGGGGAAGCTCCAGGGGAGGTGAAACAAAGGTAAGCCCTTGAGCAGATCTTTCAGGGAACTACCATATAGGTCAAAACACAGAACCCCAATTCTTTGAGACTAAGGTCTGCAGTGGGCCCACTTGTATCAGCAACCTGCACCAGGAAACTGAGCTTCTGTCTTCAAGTGTGCAGCTGAGCTGAGGAGTGGGGATAGTAACCAGGGTAGTTAAAATGCCACAGAGCTCTCCTACTAAAATTTAGCTTTTTTTATTCATTAGTCTTTACTTTGGTTGTTATAAGTTTTTTTATTAGATTCTAGTTCTGAAAAAGTTTATTGTGACAATTTTTGCAAGCTTATTCTTTACTTTTGTGGAGATATAAAGTTTTGGGGTTCTCTCCCCTGCTATTTTCACTGGCATCTGTCCAAAGGAGAGAGTGGTAGATATGGGTGTGATATCACTCAATGAAAGGACAGCATCAAGTCCAGATCCCATCACATTTGGCTGGAGTCTTGTGTAGTTGAACACATGCTGTAACCCAGCAATTCCACTGGTATGTACCCTGCAACAACTTTTGCACATGTGGATAAGGTGACATCCATAAAGACATCCATAGCAAGATTGAAACTTCATGTTTCTACCTTCTCTTCTGAAAGCATTGGATACAAAGGTCTACATCTCTGCCCACTGCTGAATTCACTTCGAATTTTAGTTATATGCTAATTCCTTGGCAAAGTGCTTAAGAACAAAGAAGGGTTTCATAAAGCTACTCATTCCTTTTTTATTCTGGATAATTTTAACATATCATCTGACTGGCAAGCCACTTCTAATAAAATATAAGCTGAAAATAGATTTTTTCTTTCTTGTCTAGACTATTTAATTTTGTTCTTTGCTATTGTCTAGTTCCAAAAGAAGAAGCTTAGTGTGAAATTTGTGAGAAGAATGCTATTCAGACTTTAATTTCATTATGTAGTAACCCAGTGAAAATCTAGCAGAAAAAAAGTAGATATTTCTAAAAGATGCTAGAAACTATTTGAAAAATGGAGAATTCATAGACATAATTTCTCCAAAATAGAACATTCAATCATTAGAACTAGAAATTGAAGAAATGAATGGATGATTGAATGAGTAGTTGACTCAAATACATTATTAATAAACTAGAAATAATCAACCATGTCATGTGGTCTTAAAAATATTCCTCTAGGGGCCGGCCCGGTGGCGCACTGCTACAGTGCACCGCTTGGGAGCGCGGCAGCGC
>NW_007730603.1:77754-89359 GCF_000696425.1 Galeopterus variegatus
TATATATATATATATATATATATTCCTCTAAGGAATCATTAGTATTAGCATCATCTGGGAGACTCTTTAAAAATGATGCCTAAGCCTCAGATAAATTGAATCAGAATCTCTGGGAGAAAGGCTTAGCCATTAGTATTCTAAATTATAACAAATTTGTGAACCACAGTTCTATGGTCTTGTACCTTGTACAACAGGGAAAGGTGTAGTATACCAGAGTTAATAACAACACATCTTAGTAGAGGGACAAAGGGAGAGAAGGGCTACCAAAATCCAGAGAGAAGGCTGTATGGAGCTTTAAATAGAGGACACCTCCAATCACAGGGACCCAGCAAGGAGGGAATCGGGGCATAATTACCCCAACTTCACTTTTCTCCTCTCTTTGATCTCCGGCTCATGTCTCCCATTGGCTGAACCTAACCAGAACCTAGAGGGCAAGAGAGTGCATCACTACAGTCCATGCATGTCAGCCTCCCTCATCTGGATGGAGCTGACAGTGGCAAGTGGAAGTTATCCAGCATGGGATCCCCTCAGCAGCCACTCTTACCCTTTCTCCAGGTAAAAAAATTATGTTCTCAGCACAGGATACCCACAAAAGTTCTATTAACTATTGTACCATTGCATGGTGATTTCAACTCAGTCATAGTCTGATCTGAAATCTAAAATATTAGCTATTGCCGGATGCAGTAGTGCAGACGTGTAGTCCCAGCTACTCAGGAGGCTGAGGCTGAGGACCACTTAGTCACAGGAGTTCTGGGCTGTAGTGCACTATGCCGATTGGTTGTCTGCACTAAGTTCGGCATCAATATGGTGACCTTACAGGAGCAGGGGACCACCAGGTTGCCTAAGGAGGGATGAACTGGCCCAAGTCAGAAGTGCAGCAGGTCAAAGCTGCCGTGGTGGTCAGCAGTGGGTTTGCACCTGTGAGTAGTCACCACACTCCAGCCTAGGCAACATAGTGAGATCTTATCTCTTAAAAAAATTGGGCCGAGCCCATGGCGCACTCAGGAGAGTGTGGTGCTGGGAGCGCAGCAGCGCTCCCGCCGGGGGGGTTTGGACCCTATATAGGGATGGCCGGTGCGCTCACTGGCTGAGCGCGGTGTGGCTGGTCTCAAAAAGGACAAAAAAAATAAATAAATAAAAAATAAAAATGTTAGCCATTGCCAGTACCCTTCATATAAGGTATAAGAGAGGGTGAAGATTAAAGGAGACTGGGGAGGGAAGGCATGGAGAACTGCTTGGTGTATGGGGAAAAGTGTTGTGAGAGTGTGGTAGGAGAAAAGAGTGTGCTTACCACATTTTCCAGGCCTTTTCTTACCCACTAAACCTGGTTATGGAGTCCCCACTGCAGCACTTATACTGTGCTAACAGCATGAGCAGTTAACACTGCAGCTGTAATTGCTTATTTCCTGCTCAGGAACGTAAACTCCATGTGGCGAGGGACCATGTCTGTCTTGTTCCAGTTGTAGCCCCGGAGCCAAACACAGATCTCCATGAAATGGAAAAGCATATAGAAAAAGAGTATAAAGATGTGGGGCCTTGAAAACAAGAAAAGGCACCATTCATAGACAAGACGTTTTGAAAAGTTTATAGGAGACAGAAAGTAGATGGGATCATAGCAGAACAGAACTGTAACCCCAGACCACCCAGGAAGTAGTAGCTGTTTTTCCTGGCAGAGCTCTGGAAAGATTCTGAGACTTGAAGTCAGCAAGTTGAGTGAGAGGGAGTGATGAATAAAGACTATCTACAGAAATGGCTCGGTCAAGGAGTTCCTCCCTTCCATTAAATATTTGGAGCAGCACCCTTTCCTTAGCTGCAGCCCTGTGAGCCCCTCCTCTCACTACGTCTGGGGAGATTCTGCAATGAAGGCATGGGGACTGAGGGAGGTGGAGCAGGCCTCGCAAGGGCTCCCACAATGAGAGCTCCACCCTCAGAGGAGATTCTTATTTATTCCAGCAATTCTGTGGTAGAAACCCCTCCTGGGTCAGTGCTCCTTAGAGAAGCCTGCCTGTGGGGAGGACACCCCGACTTACACAGAGACCTCTTACTCTCCTCCCATTCTGGTGGGAGTGGGGGTGAGAATGGGGTGAGAGAGAGGCCTTGTGGGTAAGTAGACCTACTCATTTGCAAAGCAAATTCATGCAAGTTGCCTGTAAAGATCAATATAGTCCATCATTCGTAAGCCGTGTCAATCAGACTTCTTTGTTTTTGTTTGTTTGTTTGTTTTTTGGTGGCTGGCTGGTACAGGGATCCAAACCCTTGATTAAAGTTCTTAAGACTTTTAAAAAACACTAATATTGTGAAAGACCAATTTGAACAAATAGAATGCAACATTTTAGAGAATGGGAGACAGATAATACAAGAAATAGAACTTAAAAATACCCCCAAAACAAACAAAAAAACCCTCTCTAATCTAAGCTCCAGAAAACATGCTATTTATATTGAAAAAAAAGAACAGAAACAGATGGCCATAAAAAAAAGAGCACTCAGAAAATAAGAAAAAATTCTCAAAAATTAAAAACATGATTGCCAAAACGAAAACACAAAATAGGACTGGAAGAAGTAGAAGATGATATAGGGATCTAAAACATATGAACAAAGAGATATTTCAAAATATGAAGCTATCATGAGGGAAAGTTAAAAAAGCACACAGGATTCAGTATCCATCTAACAGCAATTCTAGGAGGAGAGAATGGTGAATGAAGAGAAAGCAATTAGAAATAAAAGAAAATAATTCATCTGAAATGAAGAAAAACTCAAGTCTTCAGATTTAAAAAGAGAGCTAGTACCAAAGATAATGGAGAGAAAAAAAAATAAAAATAAAAAAGAACCACACCTAGACATATTCTGGTGAAATTTTAGAATGCCAAGTTTAAAAAGGAAAACTCTAAAGTTGTGCAGAGAGGAAAAAGAAAGTTTCTCATGTGGAGATAAAGAACAAAATGATATCTAAAGTAACATTGGTTGCTAAAAGACCATGCAACAATGATTCCAAATTTCTAAGGAAAAATTATTTCAACCTAGAAACCTGTATCCAGTCAAACAAGCAAATGTGAGAAGAAAAAATAAAAATCTTAAGCACTCGCAAAGTTTATCTCTATATACACTCTTTCTGAAAAAATTATTTGAGGATTTACTCCTTCCAAACTGAAGAAGAATCTAAGAAAGAGGGAGAAATGGCATCCAAGAAACAAGGGAAGGAACCTAGGAAATCACTGAAAAGAAGACACACGTGTCGTTTGCATAACAGGCTTAGAAAGCTGGCAGTTTTGGGCCGGCCCGGTGGCGCACTGGATAGTGCGCCGCTTGGGAAGCGCGGCAGCCCTCCCGTCCGAGGGTTCGGATCCCATATACAGACCGGTTCCCGCTCACTGGCTGAGCGAGGCGCGGGAGCAACACCGAGGCTTGCGATCCCGTTGCCGGTCCCCGGTCCGGTACTGCCGGACACGGAAAAAAAACAAAAAAAAAAAAAAAAAAAAAAAAAAGAGTAAACAAGACAATTGAAGGGACAAATAGAAAAAAAAAAAAAAAGAAAGCTGGCAGTTCATATTAAAACAGGAAATGTAAGGGTTCTAGGAAGAGTATCTTTAAGAAGACAATTAATCCATTGAATTAATATTCACACACTGGATATTTAAGAACCCAAAGGTACTTAACAATAAGGTGCAGACATTTCAATAACTACATACAAATTAACACACACACACACACACACACACACACACACACAAAAGGAAATGAGAAACTTTGGGGAAAACAAGTGCTTTATATGAAAATCATGATCCATATATGAAGCTAACTAAAACATGATATGATTCTGGACTATTTATAGAATTTAGAAAAATATTCTATTTAATTATGGCACAGGTTTGATAACATAGAATTGTCTTCCTTATTTATTTACTTATTTATTCATTTAGACAGCTGGCTGGTACAGGGATCAAATCCCAGACCTTGGCGTTATCAGCACCACAATCTACCAAACCAACCTAACTGGCCAGCCCTACTGACCCTATTATATGGGTTCGGCCATATTACTTATTTCTGCAATGAACCTGTACACAAAGCACAAAAAACCTAATTATAATTAAAGGACAGAATGAAGATGTAAGGGCAATGGCAGAATTGAACAGAAATAGGGAAAGGGGAAGAGAGGTGGAAAGCCCTGCAGATGCCACAGAGTGGACATCGGGAGAGCTAACAAGGGAGAGTGGCTTCCCCTGAGGTGTTGGGTCTGGAGCAGGGAGTGGGAGGAGGGAAGGAAGGACATTTGATACCCTAGCTCTGGCTTCTGCAGTGAGCCTGGCTTTGGTGTAGTCTCACGTAGAGCACTTTTAGTCCTCATTACCCTAGAGAAGCCAGATTCTCAGGTGCCACTGCCTGTTTTGAGACTCATGGCCACAGGTCCCAGTTTCTGCCTCACTTGGCTCTTTCTGTTTCTGATTCTTGTAGGTAATTATCTTGTTTCTGACCATACTATATATTTTTTCATTTTCTTTTTGTATATTTTGTTTGGTATTGCTTAACGTTTGCAGCAGATGAAATGCATCTTACTGTGCCAGCTTGACTGGAAAGCCATTGCATTACTTTCATAATTTATTTAGAAAATATGTTAAAATATAGAAAATGCACTCCCCTCTACCAGTAGGATGTCTTCTGCAATATAGTGATATCGTGTAGTTACTGTGTTCTATACACATGCAAAATCAGAGCTCATCTTTCAGATCAATACGGCATCTCTTTTCTGATTTCCAAAACATAGTTATTCCACGAGGGAAACTGAGGTGCAGGAAATTATAGATGTTCTAGTCATTCATCCTCCCTCTGCCTGTGCCCTGCTCTCCAATCCCTCAACCCCTGCCTCAGGGAGAGCCTGTTCAAATTCTGCAGTGTTCAGAGACGTCAGTGCATGATCTCCACGTGCAGTGTCATCACAGTCAGCATGTGTGTCCTTGCAGGTCACCCTCAGTGGCTCCTTCTTCCCTTTTCCTTCGCTTCAGTTCCTAGCGGCGATAACCATCCTCTGGTTTGTCTTCCTCCCTCTTCTCCTCCTGCCCCCCCACCTGTTTGTCAGAGTCCTTTGTGTAGAAGGAGATCATTACTTCAACACCCTCCAGCCATCTCTTTCCCCGACTCATTCCCATTCCTTCACAGTTCGTGTTCATTCTGGGCCTCATTGTTTTGAGCTGTTGGTCATCCCAGTGGCTGTTCTTTGAAATCCTCCCCACGTGCCTTCCCTTTCCTTTAAGCCACAGAGGTCAGAATGGGAAGCACACTCTGCTAAGCATTTCCAGAAGGGCTGAGGACATAGTCCTGTTTATGATTTTGTTAAACACAATAAAAAAAAAAATCGACAATTGTGCCCTCACAAATAAATAAGCAAATAAATAGATCTTGGGGCTTTGGTCATCCCAGTGGCTGTTCTTTGAAATCCTCCCCACATGCCTTCCCTTTTCTTAAAGCCACAGAGGTCAGAATGGGAAGCACACTCTGCTAAGCATTTCCAGAAGGGCTGAGGACATAGTCCTGTTTATGATTTTGTTAAACGCAATAAAAAAAAAATCGACAATTGTGCCCTCACAAATAAATAAGCAAATAAATAGATCTTGGGGCTGCCCTCATGTCTTGGCATATTTGTCATCATGTTTCTTGCTCGGAACCAATTGCTCTCCAGCAGGCTGTGATAGGGAATGTGATTTTCCTCCCTAATATACATTCTCTCTTTCATTTGCACCTGAGCCCCCAATTATTAGCTGGGCATACGGCCACCCAGAATAAAGACTATTTCCTAGCCTCGCGATAGTTAGATGAGACTGTGAGACCAAGTTCTGGCTGATGGAATGTTAATGGCAGTGTTGGATGTAACCGCTAAGAAGTGTTTTTAAAAGCAGGCCCATTTTTGCGCCTTCCTCCCCTCACCGTCTGGAAAAGGGCGTCATATGGCAGGAGTCAAGCAACCTTCCAGGACCATGAGGCAGCTGGGGAAGGGGGAGGAACAGTACAAGGAGAGGAGCCTGGATCCTGATGATTGGATATTCCTCATAGCGGCCCTGGGCTGCCTACTTTCTGGCTTATTTTACATATGAGAGAAATTAGTGTCTGCTTTTTTAAATGGCTGGGATTTTGGTGTATTTGTGTTGGGGTGGGTAGGGGGCATTATTTATTTCATGCATCTAACTTAATTCTAACTGATTCAACGGCTCTTAGAATGTGTATATATATTTTATTTTGTTTTGTTTTACTTGTACAGGGTGACATAGATGGGAAATATCTAGCTGGCTGTGCTTTTCTTTCCTCTGTGTAAGAATAGCTCAGTTATATCAAAAGCTTATTAAAATAGACCAGGTACTTTTATGGCTTGTCCCATTCAATCTTGACGTTAACCTGTAATGCTACTATGATTTCCATTCTAAATGGGAGTAAACTGACACTCAGAGGTTAAGTACTGTGTTCAAGGTCACGCAGTTGGTAAACAGCAGATCCAGGACCTGCATCTGGGCAGCCTGTCCCCTGCGCCCACCCTCTTGAGTGCCACACCATGTAACTCTTTCTGAACACTGATTCTATTTCCCAACGACCTACCATAAAGGTGTCAGTAACAGCCACCTTTATTGAGGCCCTGCTATGTGCAGATACTGCACTGGTATAGAAAGCAAATTCTTGAAAGGCCAGACTGAACTGAACACAGGGAGAAAAGCATGAATGGAGGAGCAAGGGTGTGGAATTGCGTGTAGCCTTTCCATGTTCTGAGCAGCTTTCCATGTGCTGTAGTTTGCTTTTTCTTCTTTGTATGCCATATTTTTTCTTTCTCACGAATGTATTTTGGAATTGCAATTGTTAGATGAATTCTTCTTGAAGTTCAGAAATCCAGAACTCTTTTTCATATTTCTGTCTAAATTACTCTCTTAAATTTTTTCCTTGACTTTCCCTTTGTTTTATGTTGAGAATTTTTGGTATCATAAAAACCTTACTCATCATATGCTTGTACTAATCTGGAAAGTAGTTACACTGAGGTACATCTTGTCTTATTGACTCACATCCAAACTCATTATGAGACAAAAGAATATAAGGTTTAATAAAAATACAGTGTCAGCCCCAGGTTCATACCTGGAGATGTTACACATTAATTAAGCTACAAATAAAGTCAATAATTGAAAGATTTTTTTAACTGTTACTTTGATAAACTAATGGACTAACATTAAAAACCATCCCTTTTTAGCTAAACAATCTTTAGAAAATTCAATATTTAATATACTAAACACTGTTGACTGACAGTCCAGGAAAACAACTGTTTCTTGTTATCCTTACTTATTTTTTTTTTAATTTTAACTTCTCCATGTACGTTATAGTCAATTATCATGACCCTTTACCCGTTCCTCTTCCGCCCTCCTGTTATCCTTACTTCTTAACTGTTCTTCAACCTGAGAAAACACTTGTTCATTTCCATCTCAAACAATTAATATGGTGAACATTCAGTCCAAATTAGACTATCCTTCCTGGTGAAATTCTATCATAAATTTTTATGTTCCTGTTTGGTTCTTGAATATCAACCTCACCATCCTTTTTTTATTTTTTATTTTTTTGGTTTTGGTGACTGGCTAGTGAGGGGACCTGAACCCTTGACCTTCTCACTATCCTTTTAATTGAGCCTTATAGATAAAAATATGACTCAGGACCCAGTATAAATGCTACATATTACAACTTTGAACCAATATTACAAATTAGATCCTCTGAGCCATTTTCTTTTCTTGTTGATGCAATGTAATACAAATAACACCAATTGCAGTATAAGAACGAATTTTCATAGGAAAATTGGTTATCCAAATAATAGGCTATGAATTACTCAACTAGTTCTTGAATATAGAAACAATATAATTTCTGTAGTACTATGATGTGCTATAAAAAGAAATGGTTAAGCATAAAAGCAATTTATTTTATTTTATTTTATTTTCCTTTTTGTCTTTTTTCGTGTCCGGCAACGGACTGCAACCCTCAGTGTCGCGCCCGTACCGGACCGGGACCGGCAAGGGATCACAACCCACGGTGCTGCGCCCACCCCTCGCTCAGCCAGTGAGCAGGAACTGGTCTGTATGTGGGATCCGAACCCTCGGCGGGAGCGCCGCTGCGCTCTCAAGCGGCACACTGTAGCAGTGCGCCACCGGGCCGGCCCAAGCATAAAAGCAATTTAAAAGGAGAGAAGCTCAATAGTTTTGACCACACAAAATTAAAATAAACTTCTGTATGGTAAAAATATGGCATCAAAGAAGAAAAAGCAAACTGCAAATTTGCAGAAATATTTAAGGCAAAAATACAGAGAGCTCACAGAATAAAAGGCCTTAGGACAACAACAGAAGCAAGGGAGGAGATTAAAGATATATAATTCACAAAAAAAGGAAGTGCAAATTGCTAATAAATGTAAGAAAAGTTACTCTCACAAGTAAACAAAGAAATGGAAATTGAAATGCAGAGTGGTTTTAAATATCTCATATTAGTGAATATTTAAAAACAAACGCCGTTGAATAGAAGTGATGTGAGTAGGTGCCCTTCCTTGTTCCTGATCTTGTGGGACAGCATTCAGTCTGTCACCGTTAAGTATGATGCTAGTTGTTCATTTTTCACATTGAGAAAGTTCCTTTCTATTCCTAAATTCCCTTTTGTTCCCTATTTCTTAAATAATACACAGTGTTTGAGCTATGGTTTGAACGAGTCCCCCAAAAAGCATGTGATGGAAACTTTGTCCCCAATACAGTAGTGAAGGGAGGTGGGGCCTAATGAGAGCTGAAGAGGCCATGAGTGCCCCACCCTCATGAGTAGATTAATACTGCCATTGTGAGAGTGGCTTTGTTATTAAAGGGCTAGTTCAGTCCCCTTCTCTGTCTGTCATTCTCTTGCCCTCCATCTTCCACCAGAGGACGATGCAGCAAGAAGACCCTCACCAGGGCTGGCCAGTTAGCTCAGTTGGTTAGAGCTTGGTGCTGATAACACCAAGGTCCAGGGTTCCATTCTTGTACTGGCCAGCTGCCGGAAAAAAAAATAAAAAGACCCTCACCAGATGCTGGCTCCTCGTCATGTGCTCCCCAGTCTCTAGTACTGTGTGAAATAAATTTCTATTTATTATAAATTACCCAGTTTCAGGTATTCTGTTAGAGCAGCAAAAGAACAGACTAAGACAGTTGGCATCAGTGCAATGAGACAAACATACTATACTCCATGGTGGGGTGTAAGTTTGTACACTCCTTCCAGAAATCAGTTTAGCGATATGTATCAAATATTTTTATGCCTTTTTTTGGGTCAATACTTTTATTACTAGGTATCTGACTCAAGAAAGTAATCTGATATATGGTTAAAGATTTATTTACAAAGATATTCATCAGAATGCTATTCATAATAGTGACAGATTGAAACTAACATAAGGTCAATATTAGGAGAATGATTAAGGTAATTATAGTCAGGCTGACTGATTAGCTCAGTTGGTTAGAGCACAGTGTTGCAACATGAGAGTCAGAGGTTCGGATCTCCATACCAGCCAGCTGCCAAAAAAAAAAGATAATTATAGTCAGACATAAAAGAGAGTAATATGCAACCATTCAATTTCTATATACAAAGACTTTTAATGCCATGGGAAAATGCTTATAAATGAAAAACAAAGTACAATAAAGATCAGGTCTGGTCCAAAACTTGGCTTCAGAGTCCAAGAGGTAAAGTGAATGGACTTAAGGTGACGGGGCCCAGAATCCAGATCAGGGGCATGGTGTTGGGACCAGAGACTGGAGTGAAGACTCAAGTTAGGGTCACAAGACCGGAACTCTGAATTCACTGGGGATTGGCTAGAAAAAAACAGGAAAAAAGAAAGAGAGAGAGGGTCATTGGGGAAGAAAGGCAGAACAGATAGGCAACAAAGGTCACAAGACCTTAATATGGGAAACAAAACATTCTCCTTTAGCAGGTCCATGCATGCTCCATGCCAGCTGCTGTGAAATCCTGCTTTCCAGAATGGACCCTTCTATATACAGAGAAAAAAGATGGGGAAGGAAATACACCAAAATGTTCACAGTGATTTGTTTGAGTGGTGGATTATAATTCTAACTTTCTTCTTTATGTCTATGTTTTCAAATTTTTATAACAGCACAGAAATATTTTTAAGAATTTCTGACTGCAGAAAATCAGCTTTTTAAGTGCTTGTGCCAAGTTCTGAAACATACCACAATGGAACAAGATAACTAAAAGAAAGAAAAGACTTCACGGTGTGTTCTTTTAATCTACAGGCCAGTTCCCAACTGCTTTATAAATGACTCTTCCCGCAGTTCTCCTCAGGGCGTTGTAATCACCTACACGACTTGAGAGTTTTTAAAATATATGTTTCTTAAACTGTTGGGTCAGTGTAATTTTTTTCTTTGATAACTGCTCTTAATGTAGTCAATCATTTATTCATTCATTAACTTTTCATTAGATGTTGAGGGTATTGCAAATATAAAGTAATTCTTTCTACATGTCCTGTATTCAAGTCCCTTACGTGGTACTACTCTAGGAGCAGTGCAAATGAAGCAAACAGGAGTCCTAGAGGACAGAGAGAATGTTTCTGCCTGAAGATATCAGGGCCGACTTCGCAGAGGAGATGACATTTGAACTTTACCTTAAAGCAGATAGAATTCCAGCAGGTAGAGAGGGAAAGGCACCGTGACCTCGCTGAGGGCAGGAGCTGTGTTTATCTTGCTCACTACCGTGTCCCCAGCTGCTAGCCTTGTTCCCGGCACCTAGTAGGTGTCCCACAAACATTTATTTAACGAATATTTGTGGGCAGGGTGGAGGGAAGAGACAGTGTAATTAAATTCTCAGAGGCAGAGAAATAAGGTTGATTCATACAAAAGCTAGTTGACTCTTGTAGGAGAAGCGGCATAAAAAGGCATATTGGACTTTTAAACTGGAAAGTTAGATTGCGTCAAGGTTATGCTAAACTAAGGAGTATTCAGTAAATGTTCATGATGGTGGATTGGAAATATTAATCTGGAGTGGTTTTCAAAATCAATAGGTTAGATCAAAGGTGAAGAAATCAATGATAAATCTATTGAAAGAGACAGAGAAATGTGAACAGGAAGTGGATATTTGATAATGTGGAGGAATTACTGTTCATTTTAGTGTGATAATGTTTTTGTCATCTTTTAGGGAAATATAAGGAAATATTTACAGAGAAAATCTGATATCTGGATTTGCTTCAAAATTATCCTGGGGGTTGTGAGATAGGGGTATAGATAAAACAATCATGATCACGTATTGATGACTGCTAAACCTGGGGAGGTGATGTAAATATTCTATATGTTGATTAGGGGTGGCAATTAAACAGGTATACACATTTATCAAAAAATTCCCACATTTTACTATATATAAATTTCATGTAGAAAAACTGGATAATGAATAGATTGGGTTCATTTGACTATTTTCTTTAGTTTTTTCATATGTTTGAAAAATTTCATATAAAAAGTAAGAAAATAAAATAAATTATTATGGATTGAATTGTGTCCCTCCAAAGTTTAATGTGTTGGAGGCTTGGTCCCCACTGTGACAGTGTTAAGAGGGTGGGAAATCCTGCTATGGTAATTGAGAGGTGGGG